>NC_020494.1:22846881-22856350 GCF_000184155.1 Fragaria vesca subsp. vesca | reverse complement strand
ATCATGAAGTATAAAAACAAAAAACATAAACTTACGAAAAAAATAGTATATGTAAACTATAAATACAAAAGTAACATAAATATAGAATAGTTCATGTAAGAACATTCTTTTAATGATCGATAAATAAAATTTGAGACACAATCCTTTTTTTTAATTTTTTTTAAGAGAATAGTATTTTTCATGATTCGAATTAACTTTTCTAAAAAATTGTTGTCATTGAAAATTATTTCTTAGAATTTGATAAAAAAAATGAATGTCAAGTGACATTTTATGCAAAATAAGAAAATACAAAAAATAAAGAAAATAAAGAAATCAAGGTTGGGAATGGAGATTTGCGTTAAAAAGAAAAAAGAAAAAATTGAAAAGTAGAAGTCAGAAATGGAAGTTTGCATGCAAAAAGAAAAAAAGGACAAAAAGAATTAGAGGTATAGTGAGTGAATAAGAGGTGTAATGAGTAATATATTAATACATATGTAAATTATATAAACAAGGCTATTTTAAAAATTTAAAAAGAGGTCTAATGAGTAAATGTTTATATTTAAAAATAAAATTAAAATACAACAAATATGAGATATACTAAGCAAATTTATAAGTCTCCGTAACCGCATTTTCGTTTATGTATAAAAGTTCCGTAGATCACTGGCCGCATGCGGGTGATTTGCAGGCTTCAGCTTTGGTGAATGACCCACTGTCCCACTGTAACCAATGGGTGGGGTCGCTGATCGATGTTCGTAGCTAAAACCGATCCCTCGCCTCATCGTTAGAAGCATCATTGTCCAAAGACCACAACTTTTTGCTTTTGCATTTATTTACTATGTCTGTCAAGTCGTTGGCCATGAGAACAAACGCCTCTACCTTTGTGTGACACAGTAAATTTTTGGGTGAGGTAGGAATCTTATAATATGATGATGCATAAAGCAGAAGCTCGTGTCCATAAGAATCACCCTTCTTGAGGACGTTGGTGTCGATGGATGCAGAAGTAGGCAGTCCTATTGCTTCTCCAGTACTCTCAGTAGCAGCTTTGTAAGTCCACATAACCCCTTCTGTAATGAAGACCATTCGATCAAGTGGGTCTCCCATTTTAAAAACCAGGTGATTCTCTTGGTACTTCATCGGCTTCAGATAGTCGCACATCAATTTCAGGACTTTCTCATCCATATTGTTAAGCATGGGTACCTACGTATGTGTATATAGACCACTCATTGATAAGCTAGCTTACAATATCAGACAATTCATACATAGAATGGTGCATACTGGGATGAGTAGCATACTCTTCTTAGCGTATTCATGCAAAGAGCGCGCTTTAGAGGTTTCCTGGTATACCAGGGAAGAATAGAAATAATATCATCCAGATCTACACTTATGTCCTCTTCCAGTTTTTGCTTGATGTTTCTCCTGATCTCTGCCTTCATGTCTTCCTCGAGACCATTTTGTGTCATCCAGTTTTCTATATCGTGCCTTTTGGTCTCAAACTTCTCTCTTACCTCCTCCGCTTTGGCCTCCTCCGCTTTGGTAGTTGCGTTCGCTATATATATCTGTTTCATATGAGTACTCCATCAATCACCTACTCAAATCATTGCTAAATTTGCTATATATTACAAGTATATATATTTAACATATACATAACGTTTGCGTGATTAATTTCCAACCTGTAAATTTCCAATGAGATATAAAAACAATAGCAAGCCGGTGACAGAAATAAGAATTGCAAAGGTGTTTTCCAACAAATGGGTACTTGTTTGCAAATTTGTGCCAAAATTGCTGCCACAGAAAAAATTGTTAAATTAATGATAAGTAAATACTGAAATGTCAACTAATGACGGACATAAGTTATATATAAACTATACGCTTATAATGAACATTACCTTAAATTTCGCAAGCCCCACCAGAAACAGTAAACAAGCTTATGTTGAAGATTTATGGGCCCTTGAATATCATTTTTGAGGGCATCAAAAAATATTCCAAAATCGAATGGTGGATCATTAGTGTAATATGGAACTTTTAGGACGCAATTATGATTTAGAGTTGTATTCAATTCTACACTAATTGTAGTTCCGTGATGGCAATAAAACGTGCATTTTGATTCTGGTTGGCTTGTAATGCAACTTTGATACCAACATGATGTCTCTCGCTGAATGGAAAAGAAGTACCAAAAAGCTCCGAGTATCTAAAAAAAAAAAAAAACTCGTATCAAGTTTGTTGTTGATCGATACTGGTAATAGAAGTTTAGAACTATCTGTTTGAACACAAATTTGAATGTTAGTCTGCCATAGGATCAGTGTCCACCTAGCTAGGATAATATAAGCAATTAATGATTTTTTTTAATCGGTTATTGTCTTGCAACAACGCACATGTTAAATACTATAATTTCAAAGTAAGTATGTACCATAGTCGTGCACACTTAATTTAGTAAGTATCGATGCATTATTTGCTATTTTTTTTTATGTTCTTGTATGCATGATGTATAAGTACACGATGTAATTTTAGCAGTTTTTAACAATTTATATGTTGGGACCATAATGTATTTATAATTATATCATTTAATCTTGACCATTCACATATGTATGTGTAAATATACGCCGTGTACGTACTAAAGATGCTCTATTTTGACGGTTTAGAAATTAACACACACCATTGGTCAATTCAAGTATCTTATCTAATTCAAAGGAAGAAAATAAAAGAAAAAATCATAATGAATTGAGCCTTCAGATGAATAAACTTACATGACAGGCAAGGATGTAGAGGAAAAGATTGAATGCAGCTTTAACCCATAGTACGGAATGTGTCATCGTAATAGACGAAAGATAAATTCTATAAATTCTGGGCAGATATTGAAGTAGAAGAAAACTGCTCAAAATCTTTCTTTTCAACAAGTAGTTACTACCTCCAAGGTTGAAAAACAATCCTACCATTAGCAGCTGGACAAAAAATCGTGGGTTAAAATTTAAACAAGTCCATTAATTACAGTCGGTTAGGTAATCTCTAGCTAATTATCAATATATACCAAAAGACATTGTCTCACTTGTGGTATGGGGAAAACTGCGAGAACATCAGTTAGGAAAGATCGCCAGGACAACTTGCGAGAGCATGCCTTAACAAACTGAACCATCTGAAGATTCTGGACACGGGATACTAATCCGGATTCCGAATTCGGATTTGTATCCCTTGGAACCTTTGAGGCTGCAGTGATAGCATCATTAAGTTTGTATATGATATGCACTAGGAAAGGGATGTCCGTGACTGATCGTAAAACCAGAGCTGCAGTCCTCGCTTGGTTATCGATTCCCATGCACTTCTCTTCCTCTTTGATGAGTGGAATGTAAAAGAACAAAGGATCAAATAAAACTGCAATCACGCAAGAAGATACCAGTATCGTATTCCACCACGGGTTCAAATATGAAAGAATTTCCTCAACTTCTGGCCATTTCCATTTGTTGCTTGCTTGAAGTTCTCCAAGTTCTTGTTTCCCAAGCATTGGACGTCCTTGCGCCTCAGGACTATTGACGTCATTCACCATACTAGACATAACTATGCTATTGCTGTTTGAACAAAAACAATTAATGTTAATGAAGTCGATCGTCAACCACAATTAATTGATCATCGAACAAAAACCTCAATGAATCCTTAACCTAAATTTTTGAGTGTCCAAGCCCTCTCGAAAGGAGAATTTTCTTTTCCAAAAGGCTTTTTAGCCAAATTATTACCCTAGTTTAGTGTCAATTTGCTACCTTAGGTTTTATTTCAGCCAATTTATTACCTTAAGTTTTCACAAGTAGCCCATTTGCTACCCTAAATATTATTTTTCCTAATTTGCTAACTTATGTTTTCAAAATTAGCCAATTTGCTATATTTCCGTCATTTTAATTTCTTCAATTCTTCATCCAAACATGAATTAATTCTGAAAATCAAAGGTTAAAGTTGATCGATTTTGAAAATTTGATAAGTAAATTGGTTAATTTTGAAAGTCTAAAGTGATAAATTTGATAGAAGGGTAACAAATTAACTGAATAAAATATAAGGTAGCAAATTAACATCATAATAAAAAAACAAATTAGCAATTATATATGCCTTTCCCAAAAGAAAAAGAAACACTCATGCAGAAGACAGACTAGCTAGATAGGCTAATAAAACAAACCCCATGCTGGTATCTCCGTTTGATCCATTATATTTAGACATAATTATTTTATGCCGTTCTCTTATGCTGGATGAGACGCTTTATGGAAATATACTAATACAGCCGAGGAAAGTCTTCGTTGTCCAGCAATTTTCCGAACCGCGGTACTGAAATTTGAAAAAGATATGAAAAATTAGTTATCTATATAACCGTACGTCTGGGAATATTTTTGATTAACTACTTATTTGTGATACAAATATGATAATAAATTTATTGTCGTTTTAGTAAAGATAGTAATTATTTAGATAATTTTTATTCAGTTAGTGATAAAATGAGTATATAATATACACCCCGGTATCGTAAACAACCCATGTACACAGGGGCGGAGCTACCATGAGATGTGAAGGGGTCCCCCCCCCAAAAAAAAAAAAAATTCTCTAACCTATGTAAATATGTTAAGCCATTAGAGAAATAGTAGAAAATCTGCTCATTTAACTACATTAGAACCCCCCTAGGGAATATATTCATGCATTCATAACAGAAAACCAATAGTTTAGGAAGGAATTACTGACCAACATTAAAACATAGAGATAATTAAAACAACATATTATTAACTACTTATTATACATTAAAATTTTCTTTTTTATAATATGATAACAGTAAATTATGTTATACTAAATCTCAACCTCCTTTAACTTTAAATCCTAACTCCGCCGCTGCCCGTATAGTTTGTTACTGTACTTGGAAGCTAGACCACTACTGTTATATATATGCAGAGAAAGAGCATATACATACTTCAGGAAAGCAGGATCAACTAGGCAACTAGTACTACTGGTAGCTAGGGAGCAACGATTGGCGCTCTGAAATTGAAGTAGCATTACGTTATTATTAAGCTTGCAAGATAGAAATTCAGCTCATGGTATTCCATTTCTTGAAACAATTGAAATAGCATCATACATATTCAGTATATAGAAAAGTTACTAGTGCAGAGAGTAAACATGCATGTGGTAACTTTTCAGAAAGGAAATCAGCAATTCCAGAATCGAAGCCAAACTAACCTTACTTGAGTTACTTCTGGGACTTCATCGATCCATCGATCAAGTTAATTAATCATAATTATTGCTATTCTTCATGCAAATGAAAACTGATGGGATTTTTGGGTACAAGTGTACCACTGCATACATGTACGTAGGACTTTATAATAAGGATTTATCCCCTCTTGTACGTTAAGTTGTGGTAGCTAGTGGCCGTTGACGAAGACCTAGCCTAGTCCTAAATCCTAATATTATTAGATTTATCTATATATCAATAAGAACGAAGTATTATAACCAACCGTTTAAGCTAGTTCCAGTGACTTCTTGCTGCAACGTGCTAGGAATACAATTGACTTGGCGGGGACGCAGTACACCGAGTACTGCGGCCGTCTTTAGATTTTGTCAAGCGGTGAAATTACAATTTTTTACTTTTGATATGAAGCATGTGCGCGCTTGGTGCATCTCGCTGGATAAGAGAGCATGTTTATTGATTAGTTTTAATCCTCAGGGGTAGTGATGAGGAACTGCGCGAGAGAAACTTAATGTTTTGGTCTGGGTATATCTCCACCATCTCTCTCATCGATCTTCATTTCCTGGGGTTGAATCCAACGGTGGTTCTTGAAAATCCACAACTACATCTCCGTCGTCATCTCAGCAGAAGACCGTCAGGGGGGTGAAAATAAAAAGAGAGGTAAATAAATAGACCAATAAGAAATAAGATAAAAACACTTAGACCAATAGTATTAGATGAGACCAAATGTCACGTGGTGATCCGGTACAGTTTATAATTTCCCTATCAGTTTCTTCAATTTATTACCTAAGGTGTGAAATCACATTGTTGCCCTCAACTTGACTCTTAACACATTTTGTGACCCAAAGTGGATTGGGTTGTTCCAAGCCCACTTCGAAAATAAAACCTCCGAACTCAAACGGAATCAAGCCCTGTACATCCACAACATAAATACAACAAGTTCAGACATAATTTTACGGGGTCTCAGGGCATATTGACCAAAATAAATATTCCACACTTACAAAGTTACAAGCCCCATTTATTTGGATGTTTCTATGGTTTTTATTCCACACTTGCGGCTTGAAGTTAATTGTACGTCGTAAGGTACTTCCAACATGGTGATATTATAGTCAATGAATATATCATATATTTCCATGTCTGTTTGTGTTCCATATATAAATGGGTGTTGCTAAATGTACCCAGCAAATTGCTAAATGTACCCATCATTAATTATCTTTCCATGTTTACCCCTATTTGAATAAAACGATGAATTGAAAATTGCAAATTCCATTGCAGTACGTTCTTGCCTCCAAGAAACCTCTCCTATGTCCTTCATTATCATCAAGATTGATTGTATGGTGTAGGAACATGAGGGCATAATTATAAATTTGATGAGAGCTTGGGACGAACCCAGATTCTTTAACAGACATTGAGAATAAGAAAAGTTAACCCAGATTTCATAAAGTATGAGAATAAGAATTGATGGTGGCCTGGTGGGTAGCAATCTTGGAGGACTATTGTCTTGCATCTCTCTCACACTATCTCCCTCTTCTCTTATTTGAATTTACCCTCTAAGATTCTTTTGCTATCCCTAAGATTTATGATCTTTTTGTTTTTCAATTTACTGTACGTGAAGTCTTAAATTTAAGTAGATATTACACAAAATAATCATCATAGATCAATCATTTGCTCTCATTCTTTGTATTGCTTTTGAAACATTAATATGGAAATGTTGCTTGTAATGGAAGAGATAGAAAAGTGATGGGTTAACTCATAAAAGATATGCTGCATTGCTGGGTTTAAATAGACAAAGAGTAAAACTGGAAAAAGAAGGACACAAATAGAACTGTTGGGTTTAACTAGCAATTTGCTGGGTTCATCTAGAAACACCCATATAAATTTCCAGAAAATGATCAGGGATATGACCCAGTCTGGATTGGAAAGCAATTCAAGGTAGCTAAAGCATTGAGTATAGTTGTCCAGAAACCTCCTGTGATAATTACGTGTTTGTTTGTTTTGTTTTAACGTGATTTTTAAAGATCAAGCCTGAGTATCCAAATCTTTTATTTGATACGTACAAATTTTTTTTTTTATCAAAAAGTTTATTTCAATAGAAGAATTATATTAAAGAGTATTAGTGGCCTCATTAAACCTAACCAACATTAGGAAGAGTACCACACTCCACTTGAAACAACTCAAAAATCTACTCAATGTAGAAACTAAACTCACTACACAGACTCATTAGCAATAGTAGAAACTAACGAATCTGGAATGAGCTACCACCAATATGTTGGATGAGGAAGGGATAGAGCAGCTCTGGCAACCATTAGCATGTGGTAGACTTTTAAAATTTTTACAAATTACAGTAAAATCTCTATAAATGAATAATGTTGGGACAATGAAAAATTATTATTTTAGAGGAGTGTTATTATATTATCGATAAATGAATAATTTATTTATTTATCGATAAATGAATATTTATTATTTTATAGAGGATATTATTGTAAAAGTTTCCTTAATTTGTCAAGAGTTTTCTTAATTTTTAATAATACAAGGAAAAAAAAAACGAAGCACCATATATGGATACTTTGAGAATAACTAAATTGAGAAATCAAAATTGTTAAGAGTTTCCTAAATTTGTACTATAAACCTTATTTAATATGTATTTTATCAAATATTAATATTTTTTGTGATATTTTTAATTATTTATTTAATAAATTATTATTTTATATATTCGTTGGGACCTAAAGTGATTCTAAAAAAATTATTATCTTATGCATTTAGCGAGAAAACCTAGTAATATACACTGGTCTCGAGTCAGGACCGGAGAAAATAATTATTTAATCGAGTTTATTAATTTATCGAACATTTATTCATCGAGGTTTTACCGTATTTTTCGAGAAACATGTGAGGCTCTAAAAGATTTTCAGATTTTGGAGAATACTAATTCCTTCACAATACTCGTACAAATGTCAAAAGACGGTGCCTTGTTATCTTTGCAAGTTTAAGGTGCGTTCGGCAACGTTTTCGTGCTTGTATTTTCATCTTTAAAAAATAGAAATGAGATGAAAATAGGTTCGTTGAGACAGTTCTCAAAACATGAAAAGTATAGAATAAGTGAGTGAATACGATTAATAAGTAGTTTATTTTATGTATTAGTGTGAGTCTCAACTCACTACTACTTGATTATCTGTAGATGATAGTAGTAGAGTAGGTAATGGTGTTTTTAGACTGTTTTTACCTTAATATATCAATCGTGATTTGAACTTTTTTCAAACNCAAAAAAAAAAAACCTAATCGTACCGAGACATTTTGTGATTATAATCCAAACACTTTAACATGTGGGTTTAATTAAAGTTTGGGCATAATGTTGGTATAGAGGTATATCATGCACCACGTTTGTTCTTGTTTAACAAGGAAGACCTCCTGTTATGGTCGTTTCTATTATTCCTTTATTTGTATGTTTCTATGGTTTATAACTATATATTCCACACTTGCAGCCCCATCTATTTGGATGTTTCTATGGTTTTGAATTTTATTCCAACACTTGCAGCCCGAAGCTAATGGATGGCTAATTGTACGTCGTAAGGTACTTCCAACATGGTGATAATGATAGTCAATGAATATAATCATATTTCCATGCCTGTTTGTGTTCCACAAATTTCCAGAAAATGACCAGGGATGACCCAGTCTGAAAGCAAGCTAGCTAATGCATATAGTGCAGTTGTCCATAAACCTCCCGTGATAATTATGTAATTGTTCGTTTGTTTTGTTTTGATGTGATTTTTAAAGATCAAGGAAGAGTATCCAAATCTCTTATTTGATACCTACAATTAGTAGCATAACTTATTGAATGCAATGGTAGTAGAAATATATTTTAATTTTTAAAGATGTGAAACACAAAAACATCTAATTTTTAAACAAATAATAACAGTTTTTAACAATTGAGAACAACTTCTTTACTTATCATGTGACATGAGGTAATTTTACCAAACTAACCCCGCATAACTTAAACAACTAAAGCTAAATATTTTTTTTTTGGGGGGGAGGGAACAGAGAAAGAGAACAAAATGTCCAATATTACTGCTACTGCATGATTGTCTAATCTTGGTGCTACTAGTTGTCCACTCTTGCTCGATCTCCATCGATTTCACTTCCGGCAGCAAGATTGGATGACAAGTGCAGTAGCAGCAAGATTGGACGACCAGGCAGTAGACGGCAAGATTGGATGACCACAGTGCAGTAGCAACATAATTGGACGACTAATGAGTAGCAGCAATATTGGACATTTTGTTCTCCTCCCCCCCCCCC
>NC_020494.1:22845192-22846861 GCF_000184155.1 Fragaria vesca subsp. vesca | reverse complement strand
TCTCTCTCTCTCTCTCTCTCTCTCTCTCCCTAAATTTTATCTTTAGTTGTTTAAGTTATGTGGGGTTAGTTTGGTAAAATTACATCATGCTACATGGCAGGCGAAAAAGAAGTTGTCCTTAGTTGTTAAAATTGTAGCAAATCACATATACATCCTCTAAAATGATTTGAAACACAAATAAATCCACTTGTGTTGTTGTTAAACAAATAAAGACAGATTTTTTTTTTCCTGCTTGCCATGGTTTAATTTACCAGACTGATATTATACAAATTAAATTAGACCCCACCATGTATTGTTTTAGCTGCTACTACATTTGCTGGAACGTTGCTGCTACTTCACTTCCAATAAATGCAGTAGGAGATTTTTAACGGTTTAGCTAGTGTAGTAGTAGCTTTAATAACTGCAGTAGTATATTTTCAGTGGCTTAGCTAATGTAGTAGGATGTTTTGCTAGAAATTGAGCAGCTACTACACTTCCAAAAAATGTAGTAGCATGGTTTTAGTGTAGTAGCAGCTTCAGCAAGTGCAGTAGCAACAAATGTAGTAGTAGCTATTTTTAGTACGTGTAGTAACAGGTTTTGAGTACAACAACTACAATTTGATGTCTTTTTTCTGAAGAAAAAGACGGTACTCTCACTTGCTAAAGCTGGTTACTATCGTCCAATATTGATGCTACTGCATTGGTCATCCAATTATGCTGCTACTGTGCTATGCATCCAATCTTATTGCTACTGCCTAATCGTCCAATCTTGATGTTGTTGCCTGATCTTCTAATCTTGTTGTTACTGATTGATCGTCTAATCTTCTGCTACTATACTCGTTGTCGAATCATGCTGCTACGGCCTGATTGTTTAATCTTGGTGCTACTAGTCATCCACTCTATTTTGATCTCCACCGATTTCACTTCCGGCATCAATATGGGACAACAAGTGCAGTATCAGTAGCAGCAGCAGCAGGATTGGACGACAAGTACAGTAGCAGTAGCAGTAGCAGTAGCAGTAGCAGCATGATTGGATAACAAGTGCAGTAGCAGCAAGATTAGACGATCAATCAGCAACAACAAGATTAGAAGATCAGGCAGCAACATCAAGATTGGACGACTAGGCAGTTGCAACAAGATTGGATTACCACAGCACAGTAGCAGCATAATTGGACGACCAATGAAGTAGTAGCAATATTGAATTTTTAATTCCTTATTATTGTCGTTTTTTAACAATTTGTAAAAATATGGTTAAAAATCAATTAAAGCACTAAAAACAGATCATTTATCAAAATTTCTTAACCACAAATCCAGATTATCAGTATGAGTGGCCATTTCCTAAGCAACCCCCCTATTTCAAAGCTCTGGGATTATGCAGATCCATCTTACGGGCACTGCTGTTTACAACAAGACTAGTCAAAGAGGAAATAACATACGGAGCAAACTTTGGGGTTTTATATATGCTTCTCTCTCTTAATTGATTGGAGCTTTTAAATGCTTCAATTGATAGGTAAGAGTGTCTACACATCTAAGAGGTCGAGAATCTAACCATAGAAAAAAACTGAAAGAGTACAGTATCACAACAACAAGAGAACGACTATTGTGGACAGAAAGTGAATGAGAGTATAGCCATGAAACTAGAGAGCTTGTTTGATCGTACGGAGAAGTACGCAGTGATATATATATATAT
>NC_020494.1:22841461-22845012 GCF_000184155.1 Fragaria vesca subsp. vesca | reverse complement strand
AAGAGGGCTGTATATATATATATATATTCGTTTTTTTTTTTAAATTCTGAGGGCTAGAATGGCCACCCTCACGCCATAACCGTTAACGAAACCGTAGAATACAGGGGGGTGGGGGACATTGAGCTCAAACCCTATACTGTTGGAACACCCTCAAATACTGTAGGAACACCCTTAAATATTATTAGGCATGTCTACAAAATCTATGCTTCATAATCATAGCTAGCAAGCACTATTTAGCAAATAGTGTATCATTGACTACTTTATTTGCTCATCAATTTTGGCGATATAACGGAAAGGTAATGCTCACGCAGAGCCATAAATTACTATGTCTATCAGCTTTCTTACCATGTTGCCACTGAAAAATACTACCAATTTTTTCCTTTTTTTAACTTACAATGATTATACTCAGAAAATAATGAAAACAAGGAAACATTGTTTCCACGGTGGTTCCAAATTTTATTGGTAGAACTATCATCTTTGACAAAAAACAGAAAACAATATCGTAAAACGATACATAACGACTCCCATAACACCTACGTTTTATGTTTTCCAATTTAGGTAAAGTTCAAATCCTGCTACTTTAAATTTAACTATTGGCAGACTTGGCTAAAAGTATTTACTTTATTGCTGGAGATGATATAAGAGTACGTAGAGATTGGTACTAAAATAGGTCATTATCATATCGACGGATAACAAGTATCAAAGCTCAAGTGCATAACGACACCAATAAAGAAAGGACGATATATATGTAAATGTCTCGTAATTCCTTTATATATGAGTAGCGTTAGAGAGCCTTAACAAAGCCTAAGATTTATGGCTTTAAACATAAAACAAATCACATATACATCCTCCAAAAGAATTTGAAACACAAATAAATTCAGTTGTGTTGTTATTAAACTAACTAGGACAATTTTTAACAAATAAGGAAAAATTATTTTCTGTTTACCATGCATTATGGTTTAATTTATTAAACTGACCTTAAAATAAATCAAATTAAATCAGACCCCACCATATATTGTTTTAGCTGCTACTGCACTTGCTGTTCCTGGAATGTTGGTGTTGCTACTACACTTCCAATAAATGCAGTAGCAGCTTCAGTAACTACAGTATCAGGTTTTTAGTGGCTCAACTAATGTAGTAGCATGTTTAATTTACTGGAGAGTTAATTGCTACTACACTTTCAACAAATGTAGTAGCAGGGTTTTAATGGTTCAGCTAGTGTAGTAGCAGCTTCAGTAAGTGCAATAGCAGATTTTTAGTGGCTCAGCAAATGTGCAACAGCTATTTTCAGTGCGTGTTGTAGTAGCAACACGCACTTCCAACAAATGTAGTAGCAGCAGTTTCAGTAAGTGCAGTAGCAAGTAGACCTGTAAATGGACCGGATCTTGATCCGGACCCGCTCCGGATCCGTGGTTTTTAAACGGGTTTGGATCGAAAATTAGACATGTTGATCCACTAAGGACCCGGATCCGTTAACCCGTTTATTAAACGGATCGGATACGGATCGAGGTTGATCCGGTCCGTTAAGGACCCGGATCCGTTTTAAAATAATTAAATAATATTTTTATAAATATAATATTATTGATAAATATTCAATAATATAATAATTATTTGGATAACCTAAACGTCTAAATTGCATCTAAAGTATGATCATTTGATGAAGTTGAAGATTACTTATGCGTATATTTTTTTTATACTCTTTGCTAATAAATACATTGGAGGTCTAGTATTTTGAATATATTAGTTTATTGTTAAGAAGTATTTTGGTCATATAATTCAATTTTTAATGTAAACATTTATTTTGTTATAATATTTCATTAGTGTTTTATGAAAATTTATGATAAAATTAAAAAATTATTATTTAAAATTTGAAAATATTTATTATTATAAACGGATCGGATTAACGGGTCGGGTATCCGTTAACCCGCTGGATCCGGATTTGGATCTAGCTATTAAAGATCCGACGGGTAACGGGTCGGATTCGGATCTAAAATTTCTATTACGGATCCGGATCCGGATCTAGGTCGATCCGCTCCAGATCCGGTCCATTTACAGGTCTAGTAGCAAGTTTTTAGTGGCTCAGCAAATGTAGTAGCAGCTATTTTCAGTACAACATGCACTTCCAACAAATGTAATAGCAGAGTTTTAATGGTTCAACTAGTGTAGTAGCAGCTTCAGTAAGTGCAGTAGCAGATTTTTAGCGGCTCAACAAATGTAGTAGCAGCTATTTTCAGTACAACATGCACTTCCAACAAATGTAATAGCAGAGTTTTAATGATTCAACTAGTGTAGTAGCAGCTTCAGTAAGTGCAGTAGCAGATTTTTAGCGGCTCAACAAATGTAGTAGCAGCTATTTTCAGTGCGTGTTGCAGTAGCAATAACACGCACTTCCAACAAATGTAGTAGCAAAGTTTTAATGGTTCAGCTAGTGTAGTAGCAGCTACAGTAAGTGCGGTAGCAGGTTTTTAGTGGCTCAGTAATAGCAGCTATTTTCAGTGTGTTGTAGTAGCAAGTTTTTATTGGTTTGGCTAGTGTAGTAGCAGTTTCAGTAAATGCAGTATTGACAGAAAAATTCATTTATGACTGCTACTATTGATAGGGAAAGCTCATTTATGAATTATTGATAAGGAAAGTTCATTTATGAATTATGCTATTGTTCGGTTCTATTACATCACTCGTCATGGTCTTTGCTAATGTAGAGCACTCATACTCGTTTTGTTTTTTTTGCTACTACACTCGATGTGCTCTTGTTGTGCTATTTTTTACTAACGCACTGCTACTACCGACTGTTTATAAATGTGCTGCTACTACCAACTGTTCACAATCGTGTTGCTACTGCCGATTACTACTACTCATCTCGCTGCTATTGTCGATTGCTACTACTTATCCCGTTACTACTACTTCTCTAACCATGTCTTGGTTTAGCTGCTACTGCTCTTGCTGGAGTTAGCTACTGCTGTACTTGTTGGAGTTAGCTACTGTTGTACTTGTTGGAGTTAGCTGCTGCTGCACTTGTTGGAAATTTAGCTACTACTGCACTTGCTGGAAACTTAGCTGCTACTACACTTGCTGAAGATAACCTATACTACTGTTGTCACTAAATTGATTCTGCAACTGTACTTACTGCACTCATACTCATTGAATCTTGCTACTGCTTCTGCTACCTCAAAACCCTCAAGTGCTTGAACTCTATTTTTTTTATAGAAACACATCAGACAAACCCCATACTCCTCTCTTACCCACCACCCACCAACAAGTCCAAAAGGCTCTAGCCCATGACCTTAATTAGGAGCACTAACCCAAGGCATGCATGGCCCAATCTGCATCCATCTTCATAGATGGTGAATCACATCTTCTTCTTGGTGACCTCGTAGAGTCGAGCACTATGAATAGCCTACACACGGGTGGTGCAGATCAACGAGGATCGAAAGCTCGTTCAATTTCGTGGGCAATACCCAAGATTCATATATCAATTTGCATCCATCTTCATAGACGGCTATCCCAATCTCAATCTCGTTTAATTTCTTGGGTCAACATCCATATGATTCTGC
>NC_020494.1:22825062-22841441 GCF_000184155.1 Fragaria vesca subsp. vesca | reverse complement strand
AAGCCTCCTCCATGTGTTTTGGGTCTGGGCTCTATGTCATTTTTGTCTAAATATTTTGAAAGCTAGGTTTTTTGTGTTTTGCTAATGTTTATGGTAGTAGTATGTCATTTTCTATTAAACATATGTGGCATGTCATGTCAGATAGACACATCATCAATTTAATAAATCATATTATTTCATTCTTAGGTAAAAATATAATTTTAACCTTAACAATTAATGGATGTTACATATTAATATGAAATATTTTCTTACCCTCTTAATATGGATGCGTTATACCAAATTTAATTAATTTATTAATAATGACCAAGTTAATAATCATATCAAATTAGGCTTTTATACCATAAATAAATTTTGTAAATTTATTAAAATTTCCTTGTATCTTTGTGAATCGAAATTTAGTTCTAAACTTTTAACTTAATTGTCAATTTTAATATTTTATTTTTGTGGGTAAAATCATGATATTGATAAAGCATAAATTGTAGAGACAAAGAGAAATAGTAAGAGAATCGAGAATCATCATCTTATTCATTAATATGAGCTATTTATATAAGGAATTACAAAGTACCAATATGATAATGATAAAAAATACATAGTCCTATTCTAACTATATATCCTGATGGGATAAGGCCAAGACACACATATGAAATTTTTTAGAACAAATATCTATATATAAGCCATATTTTGTATCGAAATTTAAAAATAAAATAAAAATAGAAAAATCTCTATTGAATTTCTTTTGGATGATTACGTATATATAAACTTTATTTTGAACGAATTATATATACAAATGTAAATTTTTTCTCTTGGACGAAATTGTTTTTTCTTGACAAATTATATATATATATATATATATATGAAATATATGTATTTTCACACTATATTTTAGTGTTCAATCCATGATAGTGATGAAAAGAAAAGAAAAAAATGCTAGAAATATATATTTTTTAAATATAAAAGAAACAAAAAATTTCTCTCAATAAAAAAATAAAATAATCTAGAGCCATTGGATTAATTTAAAAAGATAAGATTGTCTTTTTGCTTAAGAACGACATGACATAATCTTTTTAATTAGTGATATGTGACGTAGCATGTCACCTAAGATTAAGACCACAAATTTTAAGCCTTATTAAGACCAAGAATCATTTTCTTATATATTAAAAGATATACCATCATAAGCATTATAACTCCCTTTCAAAAAAAAACCCCGGCCCGTGTTCATTGCATGCAAGAATTACGTTTTCCCTTCGATTGATAAACCAACGACCCTACACCTAACAAAACCCTTATTCTTCTTCCATAGAATCCAAAGAAACCATAGCTAGCCATGAAAGGGGTTCCTGAATCTTTGTCTAGGAGAGGCGTTAGCAAAGAGAAATCCGGTAAAGATGCTTGTATTGAGAGAATAAAGTTGACTGAATTGGCTTAACAGCGCTGGAAGGACTTAATTTGCTGCTGCATACAAGACATACAATGATCTGCAGAGCACAATGGCAAAAGCTATAACGGAATTTGTGAGAACACATTCTTCTGATGATCCTACTGAAAGACAAGAAGCCGCATGCAATGGAGATCAACAAAAACAAGAACACAACGTGGAGGAGGATAAGGCGAAAAAGAAGAAAACAAAAGGTGCTGATCATAATGCAGCAGCAGCTGGTAACAGCACACATGCTTCTAGTCAGTGGCGGAAGCATAGTGTAGGCCGTTACGGCTATAACCCTACGAAGATTTAGGCTGTAAAACCCCTAGGTATATATATACATGACCAACCATGATTTGAACTATATATGTATGGGTGCCTTATATCATAAATCCCAACTGGTTCAGTACTTCAGTTGGCTATAAGCTAGCTCTTAATCTCTTTTAGTAGGGCTGGTCACTAGTTCGAGTCCCATTCCTTCTTTTTCCTTCACTATAATCCTCTTTTTTCTTTCTATTTCTTTTTTCTTTCTCCCTTTTTAAAAAAAAATTTCTTTTCTCTCTTTTTCTTACAACATTTTCTGCCACTTTCTATTAGTATTTCTATTTTCGTTCCATTTTCCTATTCTTTCCCCATTCTTGCTCCTACTTTTCTTATTATTGTTCTTCAGTTACAACATATTCTATTACAATTTCTTTAGTTTTTATAATTTCTATTACAATTTTTTTTGCACTTACACCAAGCCCCCCAACAGCCCTACCCATTTCTAATTCCTGCTTCCGCCACTACTTCTAGTATTGAGGCTAAAGTTGAAGACCCTAGTAGTGTTTTCGAAAGTCTGTTAGCAGATCTTGAAGGTCAATCCGAAAAGAATGTCGAAGACAATGGTAGTCTTTGCAAATTGCTAGAGATCGAAACAGTTCAAGCGCAAAATGCTACCAACGGAAGGTCATCTAACAAGCTCGCAAGGTCATTGTCTAGGAGTTTCTCCTTCAAATTTCTTTCGTCAGGGTGGAGGAGTCGCTCCTCCAAAGTTCGTTGTTCACCAAGTGATGCCGAAGACGGGCATTCTTCAACACTAAAGTACTTATGTGCTTGGGAGAAACAACTCTATTACCTCGTGGAGAGGGTACTAGACGAGGAAAAAACAGGAGGATTTCATGAAGTAAACGTTGCGAAACAAAGCACTGTATCGGCATTTAACCAAATCAAACAGCTGAAAGATCAAAAGCTAAGGCCTCATCTTGATCAGCTCCTACGTAGTCTGACACTTAATTGGAAGAAAAATTCGGATTGCTACTCAGCTCAAGTCCAGATCATGTCTCAAATAATAGTGAAATATACTCGGCCTCGTAGACTGTGTTCCGATGTCCCCCACTGGCGTGCTGCTAAGAAACTTAAAGCACAACTCGAAGAATAGCTTGCATGCTTTGCTAATTATGTTTCTTCGCACAAGGCCTACATTAAGGCTCTTCATTATTTGGCAAGGCATCCGCTCCCGGCGTTCTGTGAAGATAACAACGACAACAGCAACAACATCTACGCGCTACCGCTGCTTGATTAAAGGTCCTAGAGGGGGGGTGAATAGGCCTTTTTCAAATTTTCGTTGTCTTCTGTATCCGAGGATAGCACTGACTTGGGCTATCCCAGAATCACAGGATACGAGTTTGCAGAAAGTAAATTGCAGCAAATAAAGAAACAACACAAGGATGTTTTTTACTCGCAGAAACCCTGAATGCAGGGAGAAAAACTGCGTGTCTCTAACTCTTGAGAGACAAAAACTTCCACTAAGTTGAAGAAACTTCTTACAAGAATAATAGTTCTAGTGATACACTACCACAGTGCTATCCTTCCTAGTCCCGAACTAGTCTAGACCTATTCCCTCTCTTGTTTCTAAGTTCTTACAACATGGGACACTTTTCGAAGCCTTGTTCGTGAATTCAGCTAACCACTAGCAGATTCAACCTTGAACGCTTCTTGGGTTGGTTGCACTACACATCCCTCATGGTATGCAACATGATATGAGTTGATGAAAGAAGATTTGAGTTCAAGCTCTAAGGTTTACAGTCACGAAGAAGACTTAGAGCAGCATGAACAATGCAAGCTAAAAACTAGACTCAATAAAGAAAACGCAATAAGGCAGTTTTCTACAACCATTGAGCAAAGCCAAAGCTGTAGATATATATAGGCCAACAGGGCATCAAGGATGATGCACGCTGACCTCAACATGTTCCAGAAAGGTTTGGACAGAAGTGTTTGGCTCCCGTACTGAAAGTGATGTGTCCAAACATAGAGATGACACAAGCAATCTCAATAAGACAAATAACCCTTTCCTAAAACATGAATGATTCAAACAGGGAGCAAAGAGGTTTCAAACCCTCTTACTCAGTCCATTAGTGGACCTTGACACAACTGATAGCAACTGGTATTTGAACCATACAGGGACCAGCTTATACATCGGATAACGTATCATGAAATCCCAGCTGGAGCCTTGAGCATCAAACCATTTGGTCACGGGTTGGCATAAACAAAAGATCTCAACCATTTGACTGGTTTGAGCGCTAAGGCACTTCCCACAAACTCAGTTGTCCATTTGAAAATGAAAGACTTATTATACTAATATAACAGACTTTGAAACTCAGGACAGCAGAAGACTCAGTATTTAGGATAGCAAGCGAAGCTGCTAACCTCTGTGAAAAACAGTGATATGCAAATGCATGTTTTACCTGAAACTATAAGGGATATTAGTGCCACTTGTTCTTGATCAGACAACGACATCTCAAGGTGTTTTGCAGGATAAAAGGATTGCCAACTATCCTTATACCTTCATTGATAAGTGGTCAAGTTGTTTGGATAAGCTGTTTGCTGATGTGACTGTGACGAAAGCCATCGGTGACTTGGCCACAAAAGTTGAGAACTAGTGGAGTTGCAAAATAAGGAATATGAACACAAGAGCCAGGTTGATCAACTCAAAGGGGAGCAAAGGAAAATTGAGCAGTCCAGAAAGGCCAAGGACAAGTCTGATAAGTTGACGCAGAGGATAAAAGAAGAGGAAGTGCAATATGAAGCAAGTCGGAAGGAGACCGAAGAGAATGCACTGAATCTAATTCAGAAGGGGTTTACTTCACTTTTTGGATCATTGGATGAATTCTCGAAGTCTTTTGCTCAAAAGTATGATGACATTAGAAAGTAAAACCAAGCATCTGCAGAGGTTATATAGTTATTACTAGGGATTTATGTAACTGAACTTTTTTAAATTTTTGAATGAATGTATCTGAGTTGAGTTTTAGATCAATGATAACTGCAACTTGTCTCGAAATTCAATTTATTTTGGAGTTCACCAAATCTGTAGAATATGCTGAGTCAAAATGTAATGGTTCACCAACTTTTCAGACTGTAATGAGGATTAATTGTAGATATTGCAGGCAGACGACAACCAACAGAAGCGAAAAAGACTTTAATTACAGAGAGAGAAAAAAACGACAGTACATTTCAACCGAGCCCTAACCCCTTACACAAGGAAGGAGGGTACTGGAATTAGAAATGCCAAGTCCACACATATCTATCTGCTACTATAAAGCAAGCTACTCCAAATACAAATCCCACAGCTATTCCAATGACAACTCCTCTATATTCTACTCTTATTCTGCTGTGTGGCTGTGGCTGTGGCAGTGGTTTTGAGTAAGATAGACAAGAGGAAGCATAATATCCGCAAAGATTATTCCCTTCAAAGCTTGAATTTGAGAAGGTCCCAAACTGACCTCCTGCAGGGATCACCCCCTCTAACTGGTTGTCTGCAACACTAAACTTGGACAAAAAGTTGAGACGAACTAATGAATGCGGTATTTCCCCTGAAAGCTTGTTATGAGACAAATCCATAGTCTCCAAGTTGGTCATTTCAGATAAATAACTCGGAATTGGTCCTGATAGACTGTTGAATCCAAGAATTAAAACATGAAGCGATTTCAGGTTCCCAAAGGTTGGGAAGATTGGTCCGCTAAGATTATTGTTGCTGAGATCCAGTGTTGGTGGAAAGCTCCAAACTTGATTGTACTGCAATTCTCTGGCACTCAAATTCCTTTTCCGGAAAAGAGGAAAATCAGGGGAAGGTTCCGGAACTGAGGAAAAATTCCCATCAATGAGGCTCTGTAGTCCAGTTAAGCTTCTCGGGATCTCCCCAGTAAAAGTATTGTTTGATATGTCCAAGTAGAAGAGATTAGTGAAATTGCCAAACCAAGCTGGAACTGTACCCTTCAAGCAGTTCCATGATATATCCAATAACTGCAATCTGCTGCTCTTACTCAACCATTGGGGTATCGAACCCGTGAGCCGAGAATTTGCAAGAATAAATACCTTCAACCTTGGAAAATGAAAGTTTGGATCAGCTGGCAATTCTTCATCATAGAAGTTCATGGTGAGAATCAAAGTGGTTAGATTCTGACACTGCTGTAAGATATGAAGGGCAGATGATAGATTAGAATAGCTGGCATTTGAAAGTGAGAGGTAACTGAGAGTATGAAAGTCCTTGAAGCTGTCAGGAATTTGGCCACTCAAGTTGTTCGTGGCAAGATTTATATTATTCAAATGCCGGCAAGTGGGAAGATTAGATGGAATAACCCCATCAAACTGATTTGAACCTAGATCAAGAGAGACCAAACTTGTCATTGCTGAACAATTTAGATCAATTGGACCATCCAATGTGTTGTTTCTCACATTCAGCAACGAGATGGTTGGAGAACTTGACAGGGAAGGGGGTATCTTGCCACTCAAGTTATTGGAATGAGCAACAAAATACTGTAATCTTCGAAGGCTGTGGAAAACATCTGGAATTCTTCCTGAAAACCAATTACTCGAGATATCCAAACGAACAAGGTTAATCAGGTTACCAACTTTGCTCAGCGTCCCGGTAAGCTTGTTATCTTGAATGGTCAATCTGGTTAGTTTCTGCAGCTGATATATACCTTCAGGTACACCACCAGAGAGATAGTTTGTGCTGAGATGGATGGCCTCCAAGGAACTGCAATTGGCAAGACTTTCTGGAAGACTACCAGACAAGTAGTTCACAGCCAACTTCAGAACCCGAAGCCGAGAAGAATTTACACAAATGCTTTGTGGAATAGAACCATTCAAGAAATTTTGAGAGATGTCAAGTGACAGAATCGAAGCTAAATTGAAATCAACTGGAATGGGGCCAGAAAAGTCATTAGAACTCAAGTCTAAGTACTCTAAGTTTGGCAATTGGAAAAGTGAAACAGGAAGTGAGTTTTTAAGGAAATTGTGAGAAAGATTGAGGGCTCTAAGTTGTTCCAAATTCCCCAAAGATTCAGAAAGGTTCCCATATAGTCTCCTACTCGAAAGATCCAACTCAACGACTCTATAACTATCAACAGAATCATCGAATCCAAGAGAGGAGGAAGAGTTGCAAGTAATACCTGCCCATTTACAGCAATCATCAGAGAAATTCCTGCCCCAATTGCCAATAGTACTCTGCAGACCACCCATGAAACCCTCCAATGCATTCAAATCATTGAGATTACAGGTCAGGTTCTGAGAGCTCAAAACCTGAGCTTGGAAGCAAAACCCAATAACAAAGATGACCACCCAGAAATCTTGAAAACCCATTTATACCACACACCAATAAAGCCTACAACTTTGAAGAGAAACCAAGAATGTACAGTCAAGTCGCAGCACTTAAACCCTTGCCAAGAACTCTGATTTCTGAACTGGGTTTTGCTGCCTCAATCATTACTGCTCAGAACTGAACCACAAACAACAACAAAACCCAAATCAAAATCAAGCAAACTAAATAATGGGTTGTGTTGTATGCACAAAACAATAACAATAACACAAAAACAAGCATGAACAATAAAAGACAGACCTTGCAAGAAAGATTGAGTCTTTGAGTTGGAACACGCTTCTTATAAAATTGACCATTAATTATTGTTAAAATGACAATAATGGTTAAAGTAATTAACCAAGACAATAATGGTCAAATAAAATTCATCCCTATATGCTGACATTAATTTGAACAAATCGACATCGAGCAGGAAAGATTGAAAAAAATCATCCATGCAATGACTATCTAAAATTTTATTGGTATAAAACCTGTTGTGTTAGATGAGACGAGACCAGATCAACTTGTGGAATTCAGATTCAAGTCACACGAGTGTGCTGTATATATTCCTTTTCTTTTTGTTATATATGGATCATATTACAGTTTTTACTACATTAATCTGCACAAAAAATTCTATGTTTGCACTTCAGAACCAACTAGCTAGCTAGTACGTACTTGTTACTCGAAAGTGAAAACGAACTAGAGCTAGTACTATATTACAAGTTCCTTTCGATACTTACGAATATTCTTCTTCTGGTTGATCATGACTCTTGAATATATTTCATCAGTTATTCTTAAAATTAGGTGAATATATATTGTCAAACCTCTACATATATACCATGCCTCGCTTAAAAAAATGAGACAAGTTAGAAAAACCTGCCCAATCCATTTGCCGTAGACAGACCACCATATCTGAGATTATTACTGACATTCAAGACTTGGCTCTGGTTTTCAAGATCAGTTTTTTGTTCAACTTGTTTTTTTCTAAACAGCAGGCGCTATGTATGTCATGCTTTAGGGTTTGTGTATGGAAATGATATACAGAAATTGGAATGTGCTAGTCAATAATTTTCATAATGCATTATTCTAACCCTAACGTACAACTAGGGTGATTGATATTATCCCGGCAATTAAGCTTATACCATCATGACATCATCTTCAACCAGGGAGCTGAAGATGCTGCAATGAGAGAGCAAGCAGCTTAATTTCATCAGAAAAACACGGTTTCATCAGAAAACGAAACCCAACTATATTACAGCAAGCAAACAATTAGCTTGCTTGCTTGGCAAGAAACAACTCAAACATGGATCCCTTTTTGATCGGACGTACTAATTCGATCAGATACCACAGCATGTATGCAGGAAAAAGAAAGTAGAAAACCCTAAAACTTATAGAGGCTTGTGATGGCGAGCCTGCCTTTAGTTTGGGACGTGCTCGTGGAATGCATGACTTGGTGGCGTACGTACGTGTTCTCAGTTTTAGTGGCCGACTGATCGAGATCATGATCGATTTATTTTTCCAAATATATTATCGTTATATATCAATCAGATAATCATGGTTTGTTTGGTTTGGTGATCATGACTCATGAAGCAACCTAGCTACCTAATTGCTATTGTAATCGATCTATACATATATAGCCAGAGATCGATGAGAATTATTACATGCAACGTAGTATCTATACTAACCATGGTGTTACATTGGTATTTAAAACAAGCCAAACATGGAGGTCTACAACTGCCATGCACCCTTGCTTCAGTGGAAGATATGCGTATCTTCTCAAGTTTTGGAAACGGAGGTTTGGTGCATATACCTAACTACACTTTTTCCGTCAAGTTTAACACGCTTTATTAACAAACCGGTTACCGGTTCAATGTTTATTTTTGGGCTGAAATATGACTGAGAAAGAGAGAAGAACCTCTTATTGTCACCAAAGGAACAACAAACGGGTTCAATGTAATTTTTATGTGAATAATTTTGTTGAAAGATATCTTCTTAGAAATACTGTTAAGATTTGAAGTTCATATGCAAAAAATATTGTGGACACTTCGGCTTCGACTAATTGGAAATGCAAATCTCATCATCTTCACTCTTAGTGTCTTCGTCATACGACACAAAAACATACGGATCGTTTCCTTCTTCATCATGACTTCAAGTGCCCGTTTAACACCCAGGACTGCATTACACCTCCTTAATTTTTAAGACTGTTAGACTGTACTGCCTTAATTGTACTAATACTGAGCCAGATGTTGCATGGGACTAGATTAAAAATAGTGATGTTCGGTGATGCACTACACTGGATCAAACATAATCTGCAAGAGATGATTAGCAAACAAAATCAGATTTGTCCAAGCTAAGAGACAACCCATTTGTCCTCATTGATTTGCAGAACAGAGGCATTGAGATGAGATTTCACATTCAAAACAGAGTAAAGCAATTTTGATGCATTTGATCAAAAACAAAATAACAATTTGAAAACAGAACAGAGCAAAAATAGAAAGATAAAGGAAGACAGGAAATTTGCAATACCCAGACAAAGATCCAAACTATATCAGATCAAAACCTCTTGGTCTTTGCAATACCCAGAACCAATATTGACCAAATTCAAACTCAAACTATATCAATCAAATTCAAACTAACCCACCAAGAACAAATTCAGAAAGAAGATACAAGAAATTCGTAAAAAAAAAATGCAGAAACCCAGATTTGATTCATGCGCAGAATTGCAGAAACCCATATTTCTTTAAACTCAGATTTTCTTCAAATGCAGAAACCCTTATTTTCTCAAACCCAGATTTTCTGCTAATTAATCTTCAAACCCAGATTTTCCAAAGGCAAAAACCCGGATTCTCGTCCCTTGCAGTCTGCCTCGTTACCCAAAAAAACCAAGAGGCTTGAGAGATAAAGAGATTGATGAGGAGGAGGAAGATCAGAAGAGATGAAATCACTTTTGTCTTGAGAGAGAAGATGAGAGACGAAGGGAGGAAGAGGAGGAGAGAGAAGGTGTTATCTTGGGGCCTCAAAATTGAGTACCCACGTTCAAAAAAAAGTTTACACAAAGGGGCACAATTTTTTTTCCCCGCACGGGCCTTGGATCCTTCAGGACCGGCCTGATTGTTGGATAGATTCACAGTATTTTATTGAAATGTTCTAGAAAAATAATTAGTTGCAGATGTATTTAATGATTAATATAATTAATTAATTTGCAGAAATTCTTTTTTTATAAATTGTTAGACATTTTCACACAGATTTCTCAAATCTATGTGAGATAAAAGAATAGGGATAGAGATTTCTCTGTATCTACCAAGTAATTCACGTTGATTGACCATTTTATAAATCAATTACGATTTTAAATATATAATGGGACCCACCCATGTCAACAATAAAAGTTCGTGTGTACTGAGCATTAGAGATATGGATTTTTCTGTATCTACCAAGTAATTCACACTGATACGACCATTTTATAAATCAATCACGATTTTGAATATATAATGAGACCCATGTCAACAATATTAGCCCTTCTTCCAAAGAGCACAGATACCAAATTTGTGAGTGTACTGTGACTAATAGCTTTTGCACACTGATTTCAGTGTGAAATAGCCTTATTTTACTCTGATTAAAATCTGTGTGAAGGGTTGTTTCGCTAGTAGTATACCAAACCCATACATATCTCTCTCCCCATACATATCTCTCTCCTACGATAAAACAAGCTACTGAAAATACAAATCCCACAGCTATTCCTAAATAAAGTCCTCCCCCTAATGCTGGTTTTGATTTTCTGGGTGGCGATGGTCCTTCACTTTCCAATTGTGTAGTCACCTTTGGACTTGGAGGTGCAAGGTCACCAAAGCTTGAATCTGGGAAGGTCCCAAACTGACCTCCATAAGGAATATTCCCCTCTAATTGATTGTCTGCAACATTGAACTTGGACAAGAAACTGAGGCCAGTCAGTGAACTTGGTATTATTCCTGAAAGCTTGTTATGAGACAAATCCAGAGTCTCTAAGTTGATCATATTAGCAAGAGAACTTGGAATAGGTCCAGATAAATTGTTGAATTTTAGATCCAATACATGAAGGGATTTCAGGTTCCCAAACTCTGGCCAAACCTGTCCACTGAAATTATTGTTGTTTAGTGCCAGAGTCGGTGGAAAGCTCCAAACTTGATTGTACTGCAATCCCCTTGCGCTCACATTCTTCTTCTGAAAAAATGGAAACTCAGGAGAATGTTCTTGAGCTGAGAAAAATTTCCCATCAATGAGGCTCTCTAGTCCGGTTAAGCTTCTCGGTATGTCCCCAGTAAAAGAGTTGTTTGATATGTCCAAGTAGAATAGATAAGTAAAATTGCCAAACCAAGCTGGAACTGTACCTTTCAGGCAGTTCCAGGATATATCTAATAATTGCAATCTGCTGCTCTTACTCAACCACTGGGGTATTGAACCTGTGAGCCGACAGTTTGCAATAACGAGAACCTTCAACCTTGCGAAATGAAGGGTTGGATCAGCTGGCAAATCTTCATCATAGAAGTTCATGGTGAGAACCAAAGTGGTTAGATTCCGACACTGGTGTAAAATTTCAAAGGCAGATGATATATTGGAAAGGCTGGCATTTGAAAGTGAGAGGTAATGAAGAGTATGAAAATCCTTGAAGCTGTCAGGAATTTGGCCACTTAAGTTGTTCCGGGCAAGATCTATTTTTCTCAAACGCCGACAAGAGGGGAGATTCGATGGAATAACTCCATCAAACTGGTTTGAACCTAGATTAAGAGAGGTCAAACTTGTCATTGCTGAACAATTTAGATAAACTGGACCGTCCAGTGAATTGTTTCTCACATTCAGCAAAGAGATGGTTGGAGAACTTGACAGGGAAGGGGGTATCTTGCCACTCAAGTTATTGGAATGAGCAACAAAATACTGTAATCTTCGAAGGCTGTGGAAAACATCTGGGATTATTCCTGAAAACCAATTACTCGAGATATCCAAACAAACAAGGTTAATCAGGTTACCGACTTCTTTGCTCAGCGTCCCGGTAAGCTTGTTATCTTGAATGGTCAATCTGGTCAGTTTCTGCAGCTGATATATACCTTCAGGTACACCACCAGAGAGATAGTTTGTGCTGAGATGGATGGCCTCCAAGGAACTACAATTGGCAAGACCTGGGGGAAGGTCACCAGAAAAGTAGTTGACAGCCAATTTCAGTACTTGAAGCCGAGTAAACTTGCCACACATGCTGTTTGGTAAGGAACCATTCAAGTAGTTGTGAGACATATCGACGTACTGAACTGAAGGTAAATTGAAACCAACTGGGATGGGGCCAGAAAAGTAATTAGAACTCAAGTCTAAGTACTCTAAATTTGGCAGTTGGAACAGTGAAACAGGAAGTGTGTTTTTGAGGAAATTGCGAGAAAGATTGAGGGCTCTAAGTTGTTTCAAGTTTCCCAAAGATTCAGACAGATTCCCAATTAGTCTTTTGCTGGAAAGATCCAACTCAACCACTCTATACGTATCAACAGAACTGTTCAATCCAAGAGAGAAGGAAGAGTTGCAAGTGATACCTGCCCATTTACAGCAATCGTCAGAGAAATTCCTACTCCAACCACCAATGACACTTAGCAGACCATTCAAGAAATCCTCCAATGCATCCAAATCATTTGGATGGCATGTCAGGTTCTGACAGCTCAAAGTTGGTGGTTGGAAGAAGAACCCAATGACAAAGATAACCACCCAGACATCTTGAACACTCATATCGCAGGAGCACTCCAAAAATCTTGTGCTTTCGAAAAGAGATTAATCAAGTAGCAGTAAAGAACCAGTTCTCTGGTGAAAACTGAAGCACAAATAAGAAGAAAAAAATAACAAACTCAAGCAAAGATCAAGTAATGCTTCTATTTTATGTGAAGCCAACAACCAACGCAAAAGAGACGAAATATGGAAGAATCGGAAGATGACCTTTTAGATGATGAGTGATGGCTGGCTTTTAGTCTTTCTCTTCTCGTTTTCGGAAACTGGAAACTTCAGAGAAACGATGAAGACTCTTCCCTCTGACTTCACTCTAATGAAGAGTCTACATGCGAAATTGCGAATTAATTAGATGGCCCTACGATGACTTGCAGCATCAACTTCTTCTTCATGCATAACCCAGCTCTGTACCAAAATGTTTCACTTAGTCAAAGCACGGTTTCTGTCAATAATCATATCAATGGACGTCTTGAAAAATACACAAAAAAATATCTGAGTTTCGAAGTGAATCGTCATCCATAGATTTGTAATATGGAATTTGGGATAAAGTTTCACAGTTATCTTAATCCACAGTCGTATACGAATTAGTTTAACAGACAAGCATATGAACTATCTATGTAGATTATCAATTCTCTTCATACTCCACTCAAGCCATATGAATCAAATGCGGCAAACAACACACACAATTACACAAAGCTAATAAAAAGAAGAATCCTAGCCCTAACCCCTTCGACAAGCAACAAGGGGAACATAAACTAGAACTTCCAATTCCATACATATTTATCTGTTCCAATGAAACAGATGATTCCAAATACAAATCCTACAGCTATTCCTACATAAACCCCATCAAGTTCTAATTCTACTCTTGATGATTTTCCAGTAGGTCCACTATCCACTTCTTCTGGATTGTTGTCTAATGGACAAGAGAGAGCATGGAAGCCACAGAGATTGTTCCCTTGAAAGCTTGAATTCGGGAAGGTCATGAACTGACCTCCTGTAGGGATTGCACCCTCTAACTGGTTGTCTGCAACACTAAACTTCGACAAAAAGCTGAGCTGAACCAATGAAGGTGGTATTGTCCCGGAGAGCTTGTTATGAGACAGATCCAGCGTCTCTAAGCTTGTCATGTTAGATAGAGTACTTGGAATTGGTCCCGATAGACTATTGAATCCAAGGTCCAAAACATGAAGTGATTTCAGGTTCCCAAACTCTGCCCAGATTGGTCCGCTAAGATTATTGTTGCCAAATTCCAATGTTGGTGGGAAGCTATAAACTTGATTATACTGTAATGCTAATCCTCTTGCACTTGCCTTCCTTTTCATGAAAAGGGGAAAGTCAGGGTATGGTTCTTCTACTGAGATTTTCCCATCAATGAGGCTCTCTAGTGCAGTTATGCTTCTAGGAATGTCCCCAGCGAGAGAATTGTTTGATATGTCCAAGTAGAAGAGATGATTAAAATCACCAAACCAGACTGGGATTGTTCCTTCTAAGTTGTTCCAAGAAATATCCAGCAACTGCAGATTGCTACTACTACTCAACCATTGGGGTATTGAACCCCTGAGCCTACAATTTGCAAGAACAAGAACCTTCAACTTTTCAAAATGAAGGGTAGGATCAGCTGGAAATTCTTCATCAAGGAAATTCATTGTCATAACCAGAGCAGTTAAGTTTTGACACTGCTGTAATATGTGAAGGGTAGCTGAAAGATTAGAAATGCTGGAGTTTGAAACCGAGAGGTAAGAGAGAGTATGAAAATTCTGGAAACTTTCTGGAATTTGGCCACTCAAATTGTTCCGGGCAAAGTTTACATTATTCAAATGCCTACAAGAGGGAAGGTTGGAAGGAATAGGCCCATCAAACCGATTAGAACCTAGATCGAGAGAGATCAAACTAGTCATTGCTGAACAGTTCAGATGAATGGTACCCTCCAGTGAATTGTTTCTCACATTAAGCAAAGAAATAACTGGGGAATTGGACAGTGAAGGTGGTATCTGACCACTAAAATTATTTGAATGAGCAATAAAAAACTGTAACCTTCCAAGGCTGTCAAAAACATCTGGGATAGTTCCTGAAAACCAATTACTGGAGATATCCAAATAAATGAGGTTACTGAGGTTACCAACTACTTTGCTTAAAGGCCCAGAAAGCTTGTTACCTTGAATTCTTAATTGAGTTAGCGTCTGCAGCCTAACTAAACCTTCAGATATCCCACCAATGAGATCATTCATGTCAAGACGTAGGTCTTGCAAGGACTTACAACTCCCAAGACCTGGTGGGAGGCTGCCAGACAAGTAGTTCACACCTAAGTTCAGTATGCGTAGGTGATCAGAATTGACACAGATACTTGCTAGAAGAGTACCGTTCAAGATGTTTTCAGAAATGTCAATGGACTGGATTGAAGGTAAATCGATAGCAACTGGAATGGGACCAGAAATGTCATTAAAGCTCAGGTCCAACAGTTCTAAATTTGGCAAATGGAACACTGAAATAGGAAGTGAGGCTTTGAAGAAATTGTGGGATAGGTTAAGTGTCCTTAGCTGTTCCAAATTGCCTAATGATTCAGAGAGTTTGCCATATATTCTTTTACTTGGAAGCTCCAACTTAACCACTCTATAGGTATCAATAGAATCATTCAATCCAAGAGAAGATGAAGAGTTGCAAGTGATACCTGGCCATTTACAGCAATCGGAAGAGAAATCATTTCCCCATCCACCTACTTTTGTTGACAAACCTGCCATGAAATCCTGCAATGCTTGAAAGTCATTTGGATTGCACGTCAGGTTCCAAAAGCTCAAAACTGGGGTTTGGAAGCAAAACAAAGTAACAAAAATGACCACCAAGATTTCTTGAACCCCCATATCAGATCAAACAAACAAAACCACTAGGGCGTGAGGGAAGAAAGTCAGGAAACACAATCAATTAACAGAAACACTTATGCTAGGAACAAAGATTGCCGAAAGGCGCCAACTTGCTTAAACTTTCATTTTTCAAGCATGTCAGCTCCGAGCTTAAACACAGATATAGGCAAGAGAAATCAAAGCCAGGAAGAAGAACAATATAACAACAGGTTGATGGCTTGTAGTTCTAGGAAATTACACAAGTCCAAAGCTAGAATTTCAACCTACTCACCTCTAATCCTCTATACCAGAAATATTAACTTAGTCAAACAGACTCTCAGTCAGTAATTCAATAGCAAAATACAAAGTAGACCATAACAAATTCATAAGCTGGACTTTGAATTAAAGAAATATAAACAGTTGCCGAGTCAACCACAATCCATAATCTTATAAGAATACAGACGTACATATCATGCATCCACAGTAGAAGAGACTAGCATATATTGAACTATATGTATACATATATATATATATATATATATATATACAGCCCTTCTTGGCTGCGGACGTCCGCACCGGAGGTTTCGGTGCGGATTTCCATTTTTGCACCACTTTCCGATCGAATTTCCTCATCTTCACCGTCTAGTATCTAGATAATATTGTGTAGATCATCTCTGCAAAATTTCAGCCAATTTGGTGATCGTTAAGGCCCACAAACTCGAGTTTTTCTGGTATGAACACAACCGGGCAGAATTCAGTCCGTCCATTTTTTTTT
>NC_020494.1:22772804-22824830 GCF_000184155.1 Fragaria vesca subsp. vesca | reverse complement strand
AAATGGAAATCCGCACCAAAACTTTGGTGCGGACGTCCGCACCTGAGAATTGTATATATATATATATATATATATTGTCTATCAATCCACTTTGCACGTAAGCCAAAAGAATAAAATAAAATCTGCATTGTATAAACCGCAATGGAAATGCAGACCTGAAGACTTGGCTATTTATATCCAAGAGACATGTATATTACCTGAAAATTAAACTATAGTTGAATATGACATATGAAATCATGAAATGATGCATTTTATGAAAGACAAATATGGAAGTAAAAACCAAGGTTCTTCATTCTTCCTCCTCCTCTGATTTTTAACCTCCAAGGCTCTAATGAGGTAATAAATCCATAAAGATTAACTCAATCGAAACGGTTATTCTGTCTTATCACAGATACTTCTATTTTCTGACCACTACATAAATATTAGTCAACAACACCTATCGGTAAAAAGTTTTATTTGGCAAGTAAAAACCAATTCCGTTGTGAAAAACAAAAGAGGAAGATTGGTAATTTCTGCATAACCCATTTCCATATTTTGAAAAGTCAAAGCAACGACTAGCAGCAATCTCTCTGCCACTTGGCGTGTCTACGGGGACAACCCGCGAGTCGCCAAACCAAATCTAACGGCTTTCCTAACTAACTCCTGAATTTACAAAATAACCCCCAACAGTGTCACCTAGACCTAGCGTGCGGGAAGGCGATTATAGTCTATAACTTATAATACAAACCCATAGAGGACGGTTAGATTTTTCATTGTGTTGGGCCGGCAATCCCGGATTAGGCCCAAGTCAGTCCAAATATCTGGACGTGTTTGACCACTTCTGCATAAACCTCTGGCCTTTCCTCCATAAAACCTCTCCGATTTCATCGTTCGCTCTCGCCATCGCTCTAAACCTTTGCTTTCTTCGCTTGTCTATTCCCAGCTCTCTCTCTCTTTTATGGCTTTGTCTTACTAGGGTTTTTCATTACAGGCTTCTCAAATTTTAACATCTTTTCTCTCTACCAGTTGTTTTGAGGTCGGAAATGGATCCCTCTCAAAATGAAACTCCTCCTCAAAATGGAACTACCGAAATTAACCTCGGGGAGGTTATCATTACCAAAGCCACCGGAAAACTAAACGAGTCACCGCCGGAGGAAATAACTGATAATGACGTCAGTGGTGAGAATGGAGAAGCGTACCTCGAGAACGGCGACGACGTCGTTAAGACTGAAACGGCTTCTGCGGAAGAGTCGGAGCACGTGACATTAGCCGTTACGGAGGAGCTGGCAGGGGTCCTCCAACCGCATGCACAGCTCCCGAAGCCCGAGGCGCCGCGTGGCCTTCACGACTCGCCTCCTCCTTCTCCGAACGACGCCGCTTCGGAGAAGAATCAGAATTTAATGCCGGCGATAGGGAAGCTCATCCGGGAGAGAAGCAACGACTTCTCGTCGGCGTTTTTGAAGAGGTTCTCGTCGCTCAAGGAGAGCAATTTCGCCGACGAGTTTCTGAAGCCGAGCGTGACGGAGTTCAACCTCTCCGGCCTGACAGTGACGGTGAAGATGAAGAGCGAGACGGAGCAGCAAACGGCGGCGAGTCTCAAAGGCCGGATCAGCTTCTTCTCCAGGTCCAATTGCCGCGACTGCACAGCCGTCCGGAGCTTCTTGAAGGAGAAAGGACTGAGATTCGTGGAGATCAACGTGGACGTGTACCCGCAGCGGGAGAAGGAGCTGATCGAGAGGACCGGCACGTCGGCGGTGCCTCAGATATTCTTCAACGAGAAGCTGTTCGGCGGTTTGGTGGCGCTGAATTCGCTGAGGAACAGCGGCGAGTTTGACCAGAGGTTGAAGGAGATGATCGGGTCGAAATGCCCCGACGACGCGCCCGCTTCGCCTGTTTACGGGTTTGATGATCTCGAGGAGGAACTGACGGACCAGATGATAGGGATCGTGAGGGTGTTGAGGCTGAGGCTGCCGATTCAGGACCGTCTGATGAAGATGAAGATCGTCAAGAACTGCTTCGCCGGCGGCGAGATGGTGGAGGTCCTCATTCACCAGTTGGACTGCGGCCGTAAACAGGTACGCGACCTCCCTTTGACTCAATCCAAATCTCTCTTTGTTTATTTAGTATTTACTATTGCGCGGGTCCCATTCAGTTATTAGGTAAAATGAATATAGAGTATTAAAAATGAAAATCGTGTATTTATAGGACACAATCTTAATTATTTGTAAAAATTCATAGTTTGATCGTCATATTTTTATATTATTTATTTTGATCATGATCATCAATGTATGTATCTGAAGATACAAGCCGGGTACTGAAAATACTCTTATATTAAAACTACAAAATGTGAAGTGATCAAATAACTAAGACACACTGCTTAATTGATCGGCTTTTCGTTAGAAGTTTCAATACGCCGAAACACTAAACATAAAATATAAAATATAAAATCTAAGCAAAAATTAAGAATATATAAACAGTTGTCCTTTTTTGGATAAACCCAGGAAGTGGCTTGGCGTTTCAGAAACGGCCATTCCCATGTTGATGATGACGACGATCATATGCTAAATTGCTGATTAACTAATCAAATAATTAATTAACATATTTGCTGATCGAATATATATTATGTTGGTTACCAATCCAGACCTACTTGCTATATTATAGTCCCTTCTATTGAGTTTCGACTGTAGAGTGATTTGGTCTAGTTTTATTCTGAGCTTCACATGTTGGTTAGTGAAAACAATGATGGCGTCCACAACTATCAGTGACCGGTATTATTATAAGTAGCTTTCTCATTGATGGCCTCCATTTTGAAAAACGCTCCCCTGCATTCATTTTTTTTTGTTTTGTTCATTCTGTTTTCCCGGATTTTGCTCCAGTTCTGCCTGTCCTGGTTTTGTTACCAACTGGTTAAAAACTTAAAATGATTGCTTAAAATTGAATAAAAGGTTGGAAGGAGCTATCAAGCTATGTTTGAAAGGGACCCCAGTAATGGTTATCATGCAAAACACTAGAGATTTTGGCTTCTTTCCACTCATGAAAAACGCGTTTGCGTAATGTTTAATGTTTTTGACAAGGCAATATTTGGGTGGTTTTGGGACCTAAATTTCTATCCTTTTGGAAAATCATAAGTTGCATACACCAATCTGTTTTGTCAATGGTGGGAATTGGACTGAGTTTTCAACACTATGATAATTGGTTTTTGTTGAACTTTGCAATCTTTGATTTGGTTGTTTACTTCAACTTCAACCGCTTGGGACTCGTTCAGAATTTTATCCAAGTTGGATGCAAAATCTTGAACAAGTCCTTCAATCTTATCTGTCTATATAGATAGTCCTTCAATCCCTATAAGAATATTTCAAGGGTGCAAATCATTAATTTTACAGTACTATCCTGTGGTCTGCCAAAAGCATCAAGTTTGATCCTTTCACTGTTATGACTTTCTGCAGTAGCCATATTTACTTCACTGAATCAGTCAATTCTCTTTAAAGCAGATCTGCTCTTAGACCTAGTATATGAATGCTAATGAATATTGCTGCAAATGCAGGCAGTTGAGATTGGAAAGCAACTGGCTAAGAGGCACTTCATTCATCACGTCTTTGGGTAATAAGACACCTCCCGCTCCACCTGATCAAAACGTGAGACATTGTTATAGAGTAATCCATTAATCTGTGCTTAACTCGATCTCCCTTTCATATATGTGCAGAGAAAATGAGTTTGAAGATGGAAACCATTATTATCGATTCCTTGAGCATGAACCATTTATCCCCAAATGCTATAATTTCCGAGGATCCATAAATGATTGTGAGCCCAAGCCTGCAGCTAAAGTTGGCCAAAGGCTCACCAAGATCATGTCTGCCATACTTGAGTCTTATGCTTCTGATGACAGGCGCCTACTTGATTACATTGGCATAAGCAACAGTGAGGAATTCCGGAGGTATGGAGATCAGTTCAGTCTCATTGCACTAATTTTGTTCAGCGTTTTTATAATATGAATTTAAAAAAATTCAGAGTCTAAGGTGATAAACTGAAGTAATCACGAGGATTTGTTCTTGTTCATGTCTAATTCACTTAACATGATGATTTGAACATTCCTTAGTAAACATATGCAGAAAGTTTCGGCCAATATGTTTAAGGAGTTGGATTAATGGCAGTTGCATTGCTACTTATATATGTATCATCTACAATTTCAAGCATGTGAACTTTTAATCTAAGTGATGGGGTCCTTCTTCTAAATGCAGGTACATAAATTTGGTTCAAGAGCTTCACCGAGTAAACCTTTTTGAACTCTCGCCAGATGAGAGGCTAGCCTTCTTCTTGAACCTGTACAATGCCATGGTCATACATGCAGTTATCAGGATAGGGCGTCCACAAGGTATAATCGAAAGGAGATCCTTTTACAATGACTTCCAGTATATAGTTGGAGGTTATTCCTATTCCCTTAGTACCATCGAAAATGGGATCCTTAGAAACAATCGCAGACCTCCGTATTCCCTAGCGAAGCCATTTGGCGCTGGAGACAGCCGCATACAGGTAAATGACTTGTGTTTTTCATATTCCCCAAGATTTTTACAATATATGACATCATTAGCTCAAATAAGCTATTTCTTAAAGAATTTACTTCAAGAGAATTGATTGGAAGAAAATAAAATTTGGAACATTCATCTGCCATCAGAAAGTAAAACATTGCATGACAGTGAACTTTATCCAATAAAATGCAGCTTGCTTGTGCTAAAGTGAATCCAATAGTCCATTTTGGACTCTGCAATGGGACAAGATCAAGCCCCATAGTAAGGTTCTTCTCACCCCAAGTTATCGAAGCTGAATTAAGATGTGCAGCAAGAGAGTTCTTTAAGAGTGGTGGAATGGAGGTGAACTTGGACAAGAGGACTGTGTATCTCACCCAAATCATCAAATGGTAACTCATTAAGCCCTTAACCTCATCAATCTGCTCTTTGACTCATCAGAACCTATAATACTCACTATCTCTGCTTATCAAAATTTCTTGCAGGTTCGATAATGATTTTGGACAAGACAAGGACATTCTAAAGTGGATCCTCAATTACTTGGATCCAACTAGAGCAGGTCTTTTGACACATCTGTTGGGTGATGGAGGACCTATACATATTTCTTACCAGAACTATGATTGGTCCATGAACTCTTGATAACCCCTTATGGTGCCACAACCCTTATGGTGCCACAAACAATCGTGCTCAAATCGAGTGACAGTATTGCATTGGCAAGGGAAGTGTGTTGTTGTATATAATACCTCAATTTTTGAAAAAATAAAAAATAAATATAGGATTGTTGATTTAAGTTTCTTGTAAGCCTTTGTTACAAGTAGGAAATAATTTGGCTTCTCTACTTTGATTTATGTTAGTTGGATTTGCTTGGATGACTTATAACCATTGGATTGAGTACAATCTGGGACCATTATGTCATCCTTACTTCATCTAATGGTTAGAAGACATCTAAGCAAATCCAAGTAACTTAAATCCTAGCAGAGAATCCAGATCCGTAGTCTTATATTTATACTTTGGGTGCTAAACATTTCGCGTGAAGATTTGTATTTTCAATCCTTGTTATTCACAATAGAAAGAGGAAACAAGCTAAATAATATGGTATCAAGATTAAGAACTATTTTCAAGCCTATTTTGACCCATTGGGCTTCGTTATCAGTTATTTGGGTTAAGCTATCATCTTGGGCCAATAAAATATATAGACGCGGGCATTCGTAATATAAGCCCAGACTAAAGGTAAACCACAGGCCCAGTATAGTTCGCGCCACTTGTTCCCGCCAAATATTAGTGAAAGAAACAAATAGAAATCCATAATCAATATTAAAGCTGAAGAAAACAGTTAGCCCCAAATCAAATCAAGAAGAGAAGAAATGGAGAAGGCAGCAGCGACGGGGTGCTACAAGTGTGGCCGACCTGGCCACTGGTCACGTGACTGCCCTTCCTCTACTCAAACCCCCAATTCGAACCCCGATTCCGATCCAAACCCTAACCCTAGGCCGCCCAATCCCAATTCCTCATCTTATCCTTTCAAGAACACTACCGGCACCGCTTCCGAAGGGAAAAAGGTCTCCGCTCCGAAGACTCGTCCGAAGCTGACCCCGGAGGTGCTTCTCTCCGACGACGGCGGCCTCGGGTACATCCTCCGCCACTTCCCTAAGTCCTTCAAGTACCGCGGTCGCGGACACGAGGTCCGATCTTCATCTTCTGGTTTTGATTTTGACTTTTTTTTACTTTGATTTTGACCGATTTCATGTACAGAGAATCGAAATTGTTAGCTGTGTTGAGCTGGAGATTGTATCAATTTTGTTGCAGGTTAAGGATTTGGGGAACCTGATTGGGTTGTACAGGGAGTGGCACTCTCGTCTGCTGCCGTATTACTCGTTTGATCAGTTTGTGCATAAGGTGGAACAAGTGGCGGCCACGAGACGAGTCAAGGTATGCGATATCTCTCTCCCTCTTAATTGATTTCAGATTCTTGTGACTTTGAGTTTTGATTACATTTTTGGCGTTTTTGAGCAGATGTCTCTTAGAGAATTGAGAGAAAGAGTGGCCAGCGGAGGAGACCTGACGAAGGTGCATGAACCTCCGGTTATTGACGAGGACATTCCAAAGGATGAACACGGTGTGCTAGTTTCTTCTTTGCAATATGAATATTTCGATAGTTAGATGCATGCTTTTAGGTGCACGTTTGTTCCTTGAAGAAAGATAGAGATATTTTCTACGACATGGTTATGGTATTGATTTATTAGTATTGTACTATGTGTGTTATGTTGAGGTTGCATTTTATTAGTCAAATCTTCTGGATTCTCAAATTTCTGTTTGCATTTTCAAGTTAGAAGTTCTTAATAGATTCATATTTCTACTAGGCAAAGGCATCTAGAAACAATAAAAGTTAATGTGCCCCGTGTATCCTATAATGAATCCATGATGTATTATTGTGGTTATCTTTGAGAACTGTATATGTTTGTGAAGTAACCAGAATTTTCTCCTTTCTGTAGCAGACAAGCTGACCTTGTTTAACTGTATAGTCTCCATTGGTCCTTCAACGTCCTACAGTCTTAACTAGTTGATCAGAGCTAACTTAAGAGCTATTCTTTAATAGGGATCCTTAGAGGTCGCTTGTGGTTGTACTGTAATTAGGAACACATAGACAGAGTATATGTACTATAGCCTTCTAACTAAATCGACTGGTTACTGCCTGGAGCATAATTGATTCTGAGGTAGAAACATTGGCTGAAAGATTGTGTTGCTTGATATCATTAGATATTTGACGTACTTGCTTTGTAATAACCTTTTATTCCTTTTTGGTTCCGCTGTTGATTTCTGATTCAGTTATTTTTCCTACAGAAACTTTAAACCCTGAGGAACCATCTGATCACCAGGGAGATCCATATGCAGGGAACCAAGATGATGATTTTATGCAGGAAGATATGCTCAACGAAATTTATGAGAAAGCCACTGAAGTATGTGTTATTTGATTGAAATAGTATTTTCAAGTTTAATTGTAGTTGTTTTTTTTTTTTGGCTGATTAATTGAAGTTGTTTTGACCACTTTAGGATTTAGTTATTTACTTGATTTGACCATTTATTCTTTTGAAAATAACCAACCCAACTATTTTGTGTCAGAAATATAATATGCAGAGCTTTGATAGAAATGCTAGAACAATATTTTAGTCAACTATGTAAATTGAGATAGTATGTGAAACTACTTTTGCAAATTCTGAGTTCTCCTGTGCTTCTTTAATTGTAGGAACCACTGTTGCATTGTGATATGGTCACTGCTAGCGTATCTGCACCAGATAGATTTCAGAAAGATTTAACAACACAGTTGCCAAATACAAATAAAGATATTGGTGAATCCAGTGAAAATCAGATTACAGATGAACAAAAAGCCAGAATGGAAGCTAACAGATTGAAGGCACTTGAGAAAGCTGCAGCTAGGCGCCGCCAATTGCAGGTGGCCTGAAATTCCTCTGAGTGAAATAATCTCTTATGTGTTATGGATGATAATTGTATACTTATGGTTACAGACCATCAGGCACAACATAATTTGTTGTTATACCTGTCTATGAGTGTGAAGAGTGTTTTTATTTATCAATAATGTAAACTGAGATATGCTTTTTGCAAATTCTGAGTTCTCATGTGCTTTTTTAATCGTAGGAACCACCATTGCAGTGCGATATGGTCACTGCTAGCATATCTGCACCAGATAGTTTTCAGAAAGATTCAGCGACACAGTTGCCAAATACAAATAATGAAGTTCGTGAATCCAGTGAAAATCAGATTACAGATGAACAGAAAGCCAGAATGGAAGCTAACAGATTGAAGGCGGTTGAGAAAGCTGCAGCTAGGCGCCGCCAATTGCAGGTGGCCTGAAATTCCTTTATGTTAAATAATTTTTGATGTGTTATGGATGATAATTGTTCACACCATCAGGCACAACATAATTTCTTGTTATGCCTATCGCCCTATCTATGAGTATGAAAATGTTTTTATTATTCACAAGAATATCTATGAGTACGTTATCGCATTCAATTTGCGTTTGTGATATTTAAGATTCTGCGGTAACATGAAACTGGAATTTATTATATCATAAAATAAAATACCAAAAAAAATACAGAACTGGTCACATATCTGAAAGAAACTAAACAGAATGACGAACTCTATAAGAGCATCTGATCACTGCATGACATATCTCTAACTGAGAAACAAATTTTGTTACTGAGGACAGTATAATGTCTAAACTATTGGCTTCCCACAACAAAAGCTTCAAAATGAGCCACCTACAATGTGCAACTCCCTTTCTCCGTTACACTCATCACCTAGTTACTCCATAGCTCTGCAAAACCAGAAAAAAGCCATAGGTTTGAGTTTTTTCTCTATTTAAGAACCTTATACAACCTCTAAGAGGACAATAGAAGCTAGACAGTAATCTTACTGGAGGGCCAGATGTTTGTCATCGCCAGAAGGTGGCTTAGTTGAGTTTGATGGGACTTCATCTGAAGTAGAGGAAGGTGGCTTCTGCTCCTTTGTGGTTGAAGAAGAAGGCGGTTTCTGCTGCTTCTGCTCCTCTGTTGTTGAAGAAGAAGGCGGTTTCTGCTGCTCCTGCTCCTCTTCTGAAGAAGGTGGCTTCTGCTGCTCCTCTTCTGATGAAGAAGGTGGCTCCTGCTCCTCAGATGTGGGAGAAGAAGGCAGCTTCTGCTGCTCCTCCTCCTCTTCTGAAGGAGGCTTCTGTTTGTCATCAACTGCTGGAGCTGGCTCTGATGATGAGGGGGTTGTCTGAATTGCTTCTTCTGAAGAAGAAGTCGGTTTCTCCTCAAGTTCTTTTGATAATAAAGCTTGTCTTCTTTTTGGTACTATATTCTTGATGGAGAAGAAGCTGGAGATAGTCATCTGAGTTGATTTTGATGGTTTGGGGGGTTGGGTTTCGATCGCATCTTCTGAAGAAGCAGGCGGTTTCTCCTCGAGTCCTTTTGATGATACAGTTTGTTGTCTTTTTGGTGGAAGAATATTGTTTAGGGATAAGCAGTTAGTCACCTTGTTTGAGTTTGATTGGTCCTCTTGTGAAGTAGAGGAAAGTGATTTCTGCTCCTCTGTAGTTGAAGGCGGTTTCTGCTGCCCCTGCTCTCTCTCCTCTGTTGTAGAAGAAGAGGGCGGCTTCTGGTGCTCCTGCTCCTTTGTTGTAGAAGAAGAAGAAGGCTTTTGCTGCTCCTGCACCTTTTCTGAAGAAGGCAGTTTCTGTTGCTCCTCTGAAGAAGAATGTGATTTCTGCTGCTCCTCCTCCTCTGTTGTAGAAGAACTAGTAGAAGAAGAAGGTGACTTCTGCTCCTCCTCTGGTTTCTCCTCCAGTTCTTTTAATGGTAAAGCTTGTCTTCTTTTCAGAAACCAGCTGTGAATAGTCATCTTGGTTGAGCTCCATTGATTCGACTCCCTTGGTGAAGAAGGCAGTATCCCCTCGAGCCCTTGCCCTTCTGGTGAAGCTTGTTTTCTTTTCAATACAAAATTCTTCAGAGGCAAGCAGCTGGGGTTCGAGGACTTTGTTGAGTTTAACGAGGTGGGTGACTGGATTTCGATGATCTCATCTTCTTTTTTATCTTCTGTCTTCGTTGGAGAAGATGTCAGTTTGCCTTCCGCTCCTTCTGAAGACGCTGAGGCTTGTTTTCTCTTTCCCTTCAGATGCTTTGGTAAGGCCTTTTTGAGTTCAGAAACCAGAAGATGCAACATGTTTGGTTTTGGTGAGGTCTTGGCCTCACTATGAGCAGAGTTGTTCTCAAGCACGGTGGTTGAGGGTGGCTCAAGAGGGGGTAGGGTGGTCGCCATTGTAGATTGGCACTTTGGCAGGACACAGCAGGATCTGATATGGGAACCTCCTACTTTGTCTAATTATATTTACAGGACTCTGATCCCCTAGCTGAGCTACAGTTTTCCTTCTGTATTCCGGATTTCTTCTTTGTTCTGGATTCTATATACTTGGTGCACAAGAAACCGTGGTTGGTCAGACTTCAGATATTCAAAGATTTAGTCCAAGGTGCACCCTCCAACAATATATCAAGTTGAAGATACTGCATGCACCTTCGTCTTGATACTCCAGAATACAAGTTTTTCCCGATTCTCGATCGGTTTCAGATTGCTAACCAAATTTGGGTAGTTTTGAGATCTTGATGATATTTTTGAGATCCTTTTTCAGGCTAGCTTAGGTTACGAATCACCACAGTTTGGGGTTTTGGCTTTGGACCCAAGTAAGAACTTTTGTTGGACTTGTTTCTCCACACCAGCTTGGCACTTTTCTTAGTAATTGTGTAGAAGAAGGATTACAGAAGTATTTTAGTACCAAAATTTGGAATCGAGTAGGAGAAGATCTCTTATTTCTGAATTAAAAAACAAATCACAATCTCCTTAGAAACCCAAACTCCATTGTATAGTTGTAAACAGCTTTGATTGAGGTCTTACTTTAAACTTCGTTCTAAATTCTGTTCATTGTGTTTAGGATGCCATTCGTAAACGTACACCACGCATAATTTTAATTTTAATTTTTTCCCTTTGTTTGAATAGATTATACATTATGTTTGAAATACTTTTATGAAATTTCTGATACATGATAATTTACATCATAAACAACTCCAAAACAGAAATGGCAACTTCTCTATGAAAACACTAATGTACAGATTCTGAAACAATAAGTTCTTCGTAAGTTTATAATGCTCTCCGCCATTATAATCGTCACCCGGAGACTCCATAGTTCTAGAAAACCAGAGAAAATGTACGTTAATGGAAGTAGATTAGAAGAATGTAATCTAAAGGCAAAATAGAAACATACCAAAACACTTCGCAAAAGCTGTTTAGCAGTATCATTATCCTCGAAGTAGTTTCGTACGGGCTGCAGTAAGGAAAACAAAGTTAAAGCTAGCAGCAAGTAATAAAACTGATAGTGGCAATGCATCATTGAACTTACAAAACTACAAATGACGTTTGTAATCTTAAATCATCATAAGTTATAGCCATGAAATAGAGATTAACCTAAAAAAAATTACAAGCACATGGCATGTGTGTTACCTGCAATATTTTGTTAATGGCTATGGATAAAGCCACTTTAAGGTCATCTGGTTGCAGAATACCACATTCATAATGAACAACCAGATCTTCAAATCTTTCGAAGGCCCTGTGTTGGTAGCAAAACAAAAACAGAAGAGTTATGTATGTTCCATGAAGAATGTTTACATGTAAGTACGTAATAAAAGGCAGTTGAACCTACCTAACACCGCCATCCTGTTCGTTTAGCTCGACAACGAATCCATTAAACCAGGGGAAAATGATGTACCTTATGTACTCCAAACACGGATTCCCTTCAACAACCATTTCAGGGCAGTAAGCTTCCCCTATCTTCCGAATTACTTCAGCCTGAGAAAGATTCAGTAATGTCAAAGATCAAATTCATAAGAGGGAAGCTTAGTTAACGCATTTAGTAGCAGTGTACCTCACTATCGTTTATGAATATGGCAGAACTGGGAATCTTCTTTGACATTTTATCCTTCCCTTCCTTCAATCCGGGTAATATATCTGCAAATCATCCATTGAAAAAGGAAGTGTAAGATAGAACAGTTAGCATTGCTATTATGTAATCTATAGCATATGAGGATGTAACATACGGTGTGACAAAACAATAGGCTTGTTCTTCTGGTGGATTTTATCACAGTACTCTCTTGCAAGAATGTTCACTTCCCGCTTATCCATTCCAAACTGGCAGATGTCAGCCTATTCGAGTAAAAGCATTTCTCATCAGTCACCAGTAGTCCATTACACATAACTACCCTTTTCTTATCAATACTGAGAATTTTCAGAAGTAATTAGTAGAGCAAGGACCTGTAGGAAAAATATATCTGCACACTGCATGCCTAAGGTAGAAATCTGGGACGCATTTAAATTCATTACTTCATCAGTTCGATCCATAAATTTCCAGCAGCTGGATAGGAAAATACAAGCATTTGAGTACAATTAACTTCACCAGATAGGAATCTTGGGCACAATTTGAACATCATAGATACCTCTTTAGCCTTGCAAGACTATTTTTGTCAATTATATCTGCGACAAGATCCAAATACTCATTTACTCTCGAGCCAACCTCCTTTGAAGACCACAATATCTCGACTTTTCCATCTTCCAGACTCATCCCCAATGCTTTCCACACCTCAATCATATATAGTCCAACAGTCTCTATCTTCTCCATGTCTCCCCCCAACTTCTTGTTCATGCGTGCTAACTGATCTGCAATCAAGATTCTGACTCTGCACCCGGCTTTGGTCAGCTTGTTTACATTCATCACCTCCATAATCCCCTGCACATTAGTAGGCATTTAATTTTAAACTAATGATAAAACCAAAATTTGGAATGTCACTAGAAAATCTAAAACAAGAATAACGTATCTGAATTCTACCTCAGCAATGTGCATTAGGCCGGAGGGTTGAAATCGCTTAAAGCAAATAGGATCATGTTTATCAGCTATCAAAGTCTTGAGGTCATTTTCGTCATGACAGTCCTCTCCCACACTCCTCACCGTCCGGTACTTGTTATGTATATTCATTCTTCACCAAAATGATCTCACACACTTAGCACAAAACTGTAACCAATTCATAGCCGAATTAAGTAAATAATCTAAGGGGAAGAAATCTTACAGGATAGTATTCTTGAGTTTGCGATTAGTAAAGTGTTGCCGTGCAATATTCCACAAGTATTTTTGGCCATTTGAGCTTTCCTTGAGTACATTGTTTCCTGCTTTTAATATCAAATCTTCTTCCACATTAGGCCGCTTCGACACTAACAGTTCTTCTTCTTTTCTAGTCACGTTACTCTTGCATGGCTTAGATAATAGCTCTGTATTTGGAGTTTCCTGAAAATGTTCCAAATTATGTTGAGGTAGAAGTAAACAGGAGGGGGTTGTGGACGTAGTTGAGGAGTTTGATGAGGTGGAGGGTTGGATCACATTGTGCAAATCCGACTCGGGAGTGTTTGCAAGCGATCTATTGTCAACAGTTTGATCTGGCTCTGGTGCTTTGAGTGATCTGAACCGGAAACAATGGAGAGGTAAGCAGCTGCTGACAGTGAACTTGGTTGCTTTTGAATTTGATGATATTGATGAGGCTTGTTGTATTTTCGGCACGATAATTTTCGGGGGCTTAAGCTTCGTCCAAGCTGTTTTAAGTCGAGAACCAAGTAGATGTAGATGTAACCTGCTGAGAATAGTAGTTGAGTTTGATGTTGATGAGGTCATGACATTGACATTGCTGATGTCTAGTATTGCTAGGTTCGCCATTGCAAAGTACTTGGAAGTTTGAAGCAATGATATTAGGCAAAGGCAAAGCAAACAAGGTTCAGTGATCTAAGCTACGATTCGATTCTTGGCGCCTAAGAAATTCAAGTAGATACTATATAGGATCTGTCGGCCTGTTTTCTACAGAATAACTAGTAATATTGGATTTTATCCTAATTTGTACCACTTAATGTTAAATTTTTACAACTTAATATTGAATCAATGATATTACATGTTTCCGGATCATGATTGGTAACGATATATAATTACCATAAATTTTTTCCTGATATGGTACTGTTTAATTACCAGAATTAGCATAATCTTACTTTGCCAAAAAGATTGCTTAATCTTAGCTCCTTCTTAAAGTTGTGTGGAAGTTTTACTTTGGAAAGCATTGATCTCGTGCAACTGACGTTGGATTTAATGAGTTGAGTCATTTCAGTACCGATTTTCATTTGCAGAACAAAAAAAATCATTGATTCTATTCATCAGATCAGTAAAACTATTACTCTAAATCATATTAAAAGAAATACATGTGCAATCCTGCACTAGTTTTGTTCCATGCGTATATAATGAATTGCACGTGATTTTGGACTCTAGGCGGTCAAACAAATCCCTCATCCTTTTTTGTAATTTTTCAACATAGATTTCTTTTTTAATATCGAATGATATCGTGTCGTGTAATCTTATAGTATCAAAAACTGAGTAAATATTTTGCCGAATTATTACATCGTGACATATGTCTTATATTTTATCCTGGTATCATATCGTGTTAGCATTTACATTAACATTAACATTTATCACTTTGAATTATCAGTGAAAAATATTAGTAATTGAGATCTGAAAAACCAAATATTATATGTCAATCCTAAATGGAAGCTGGTTACCACTCACTATACATTGACATTAGAGATCTGTCTAGAATCATATTACCTCAGGTCCTAGATCTCCGGCAACATAGTCGGGAGTGAGTCGTCAGACGGTACACGACCACCGGCAACGCCAGCTGGTAGGACCGTAGGAGTAGTTGGCTACACCAAGATACACTGGCATAACGTGAGCTCCTCAACTACACGGTCCACCTTTTCGCCGCGTGTAAAACATTATTATCTCTTGGTTCCACTGAAGCTGTCACCACTCGCCAGATAGCCCAATAGCTTCAAACCTTCAACCCCATGCATTCAATTTAATTTTAATTTCACAGTGTTTCTTGTTCCCTTTCTTCAATTGCTTCACCCATTTCAAACCTCTCTGCATTATTATCTGATCAGACTATGCATGCTTCCAGAGTTGCATGTACTAGTTGCATGCATTATTTGGTCTTTGAATTAATGAATTATAATTAAGCATCTTATATATTCATGTTCATTCAAAGACATTTTCTGGCATGTGTCATACTTCTAGCTAGATTGTAGTGTGTGGTAGTCCTGAAGAGTTCAGTTTCTTCTTCAAGTTTCAGCATCTGGGTTTGGTGTCACTGTTTGATTCATCATTCATGGATTCAGAGCCCTGTTGATGAATTCGAAGAATAGTACTCGGGGGTGAGTGTGAGTGAGTCAAAGAGTTTAGAGTATTGGATCCCCTTGTTACAAAAGTTTGAGCTTTTGAGCGGCCCGAGAGAGAAAGGTTTACTAAAACAAAGAGAGAAATAGAGAGGGGGATTATTGTTATTTCAATTTCTATTGGTTCAATAATGCCTGCAGGCTTAGTAGCAATATAGAAATCATGGAGAGGAGAAAAGAAACTTTATTTCTCGTCTGCAACTTCTGAGGTCCGTTCACGTGAAGCAAATGTCCGTGAACGAGAGTGAGTTAGAAATCGAGTCCTCCGAGAAATTAAACCCACCCTTTGTTTTGGTGTCTCCATTTGAAAGCTTTTAGAGCTCTCACACCCTTAAATGCTGCTCAGTGCTCACTCCCTCCTTCATCTACTTGAACATCCATTATGAGCTGCTTATTGTCATATCATTTTTGGCTTAAAAATCTGTTCAATCATGAAGAACAGTGATGGGTGGAGGAGGAGTCTTGTTCTGAAAATGACTCCAAAGTGGGAGATGGTAGATCTTGAAGATTTGGGTTTAGAGAGTGATTTGGGGGGTCAAGTAGTTCAAAAGGAAAGTGTCTCATAAAAGGAGAACGATTTGACCTTTTTTGTTTCCCAGTTTAAAGATTCCATTTATATTCTCAAATTTGAGTTGTGCTTTCCTCTGATCCCGCTCTTCATGAAACAAAATCACCAACCCTACCTCATTCATTGAATCTTCTCAAGTTCTTGCTTCGAAAAATTACCCACATTCTCAAATGGAGCAACAACACTATTCAAGATACTCATTCTTCTACTTGTTCTTCTTCTTTGTGGTTTTGCTTCTTCCCTTGGTTGGAGCCGGCGACGCCGAAGCTCTATTAAGCCTGAAATCGACACTGGATCCGACGAACTCGCTGCCGTGGCGGCAAGGAAGCAATGTGTGTGATTGGGAAGGTGTGAGGGAGTGTATGAAAGGAAGAGTCACAAAGCTGGTGCTGGAGTACTTAAATTTGACCGGCACTCTCGACCGGAAAATCATCAACCAGCTGGATCAGCTCCGGGTTCTCAGCTTCAAAAGCAACTCAATTTCCGGCCAAATACCCGACCTTTCCGGCCTCATCAATCTCAAGTCCCTCTTCTTGAACGACAACAACTTCTACGGCGTTTTCCCCGCTTCCATTTCCTCTCTCCACCGCTTGAAAGTCGTCGTTCTGGCCGGTAACCGCATCTCCGGCGACATTCCGACTGCGCTCGTCAATCTCCGCCGCCTCTACGTTCTGTACTTACAAGACAATCAGCTCAGCGGCGCCATTCCGCCGCTCAATCAGACCTCCCTCCGGTTCTTCAATGTCTCCAACAACCACCTCTCCGGCGAAATCCCGATGACGGCGGCGCTCATTCAGTTCAACGCCTCCTCTTTTTTCGGGAACATCAATGTCTGCGGTCTGCAGATTCACAACAAATGCCAGAACGGCATTGCCTTTCCGCCTTTGCTGGGTCCGAGTTCTCAAACTCATCCGAATTCGAAATCAAAACCAAGTAATTCCAAGCTCATAAAGATTATTGCTGCGAGTGTTGGAGGTTTCGTGCTGCTTGTTATACTTTTGTTGCTAGTATTACTGCTCTGCCGGAAACACAGCGGTCGGAAAGATGCCGAGACCAGAAACAAAGGGGCTGTTCACGGCGTTGAGACGACGGAGACAGGAGGAGGGGCGGGTCCTTCAGGCGGCGGTGGCAGGGGAGGTAATAACGGTGGAAAGCAAGGGGCGTTTTCGTGGGAGGGTGATGGACTGGGGAGCCTGGTGTTCTGCGGTCCAGGGGATCAGCAGATGAGTTACAGCCTAGAGGATTTACTCAAGGCTTCAGCTGAGACGCTGGGGAGGGGTAGTATGGGGAGTACGTATAAAGCTGTGATGGAGTCTGGTTTTATTGTTACTGTAAAAAGGCTTAAGGATGCAAGGTACCCTAGGCTTGATGAGTTTAGGAGACACATGGACTTGCTTGGGAAGCTCAGGCACCCTCATTTGGTGCCTCTCAGGGCCTATTTCCAGGCTAAGGAGGAACGCTTGATTGTGTACGATTACTTCCCCAATGGCAGCCTCTTCTCGCTAATTCATGGTACGTTGTTCATTCTTCATCGCTAATTCCAACGTTTATAGTTCCGCTACATCAATTACTTATTTACCTATTTACCTGCCGATTGAATGAACCTTGAGATTGTTTTAAGTAAGAAACTTCCTAAACAAACCACTTTTGTTAGTAGTCATTTAATTGTTGGATGGATATGTTGGTCTGGAGGTGAAACTATGGTCATCTGACTCATCTCATTAGTGCTGTGGGGGCACTAAATGGGGATGGTAGCAGTGAACATTTGCTTCACCTGCATTACTTGGTCCACAATGTTTGGCCTTGGGGGAAAATGTTACCAGACTGATCATCGGGTTTGGTGCTTAGATTTTTCTGCTGAAGAGAATTTAGAACCATTCCAATTGTATGAAATAGGAAATAAGAGGAGGCTGGAAAGGGTGGGTTTCTTTGAATTCAAATCATTCAAAGTTGGGAGGGGGGGGGGGGTCTCCTTGGATTGGAGGTTGACCCACATGAAGTTTTTAGTCTGATTTTAGGCCTGGTCCTTTTAGATCTCATCACTCATGGGAGATCGGGAGTGACTGTTTTCCAGGTAGACAATATATTTTAATTTCCTTGAATGATTTGCAACACATTTACACCAGTTGATCCGTGCCTTGTTCTGGAACCCTGTAGAATCTGTGGTTCTCTGTCTTTAAGAAAAATGAATAATTAAGACCATGATTATCTAAGGCCTTGTTTAATTATGATTCCGAACACATATATAAGCAAGGTATTCTGCATATCTGATTTCATGGGGCTAGTGTCATTTTCGTATCATCTAAAACCATTCTGTATCTTTCTGCAATTGTACATTCTCCAGATGTAGGTAAATAAGGACAAGGTATATCATATACGTTCCCTGCACTTTTGGGTTTATAGGGTGATTAATAATTGAGCTATGCATTAAACTAATAAATCTCAATCTTTGAAAAGGAGTTTGGTTTCTAATTAACAAATAGCAAGTACACTCACAGTACACTCACTTATTAATCTGAGCTCAGCATGTTAGTGCTGTCCCACTGGCTCAGATCTTGCATCTGTGTCTGCATGTTCTACTCCAAATTGGACCATAACAGTAGGTTTTGGCCTTCTCTTATCTAATTCATAGTTTTGTACTTAGCTTGTAGTTGATAGTGATTTTCTGATGATTCTTGATATTCAAAGTTATGTCTTACTCAGTTGGAGAGGCACTGTTGTGATATGATTGTTGTTTAAATGTTTCTTTGTTCCTCATGGTCTGTTCATATATTCAAAATTTGATTTACTTTTTTCTTCAAAACAATCCCCTTTCTAATCAAGGTATAAATCATGAAGCTTATGAAGTCATCTCACTAACTAAGCCTATAAGACAAGGCTTTGGGCCCAATTCATGGCAACCACTTTACAGTATTCTATTCAAGGAGATAAGACTTAAGAACAATCATTGGTATCATCTAAATGAAACAGGAAGAAAGTCAGGATTGAACTTCAAAGTCGAATTAGCTGAATAATTAGCAATTTTCTGCCTTTATAATAGGAACCACTGCCTAAGAAGTCATTGATTCACACACCCCTGTTCAACTTAATTATAGTAAGAATCAACAAAAATACACATTAACGAAAAAGGAGGTTATACTATTCTTTCTTTATTTTTTTTACTAGTTACATGTGATGATCTTTCTTTTTCTTGTCTGAGGCCCTTGCATACATGTCTCTGTCTAGATCATCTCTTTTCTCTCATTTCTGGGTTGGGAATTCCCCAAAGGTTTTGTAATATGGTGCCTCTTTACAGTTCCCCAATACTTGTATAAAGTTTCTCATCTCAAATGTGTTGTTCACTCGTGGGGACCAAATTTCACATAAAGTTCTGTTATGTCATTTCAAACTCTTTTTTTTCTTTATTCCTAATTTAGTGTGCATCTGTTGTTGGAGACTAAACTATATATTCAAGTAGAGATTGAATAAACTCTCCTGTTCTGTCATTTTACCACTACCTGTAATCCTGATGGTAAAGAGTCTTCAAATTTGATATGTAAATGGCCGAGGCCAAAAGTATGTGTAGGAGATTTTTGGTGTTATATTACCTAAACGATCTCTCATTTAGAGTCTATGTCGAAATCCAGCAAGATTGAGCCAATCCCAGATAGTAGCTGAGAATATGAAAAACAACCTGTCAAGTGTGTTGTAAAATCATGCTAGTGTGAAAATTAAGGTAATGGGGGCTTCGACTAGCTAGATAACAATCTGCTGAACTTTTTGACGTTGAAATTTTATGCCATTTGCTGAATAATTATTACTGCCTTGTCAATTTTATGTTTTGTATCAAGCAGTGCCTCCATTCCATGCATTTTTAACATCCCAACCTGTAATTTGACAGGTTCAAGAACTTCAGGAGGCGGGAAGCCTCTGCACTGGACCTCATGTCTTAAAATAGCCGAGGACTTGGCAAGTGGTGTTCTTTATATCCACCAGAATCCTGGCTTGACTCATGGAAACTTGAAATCCTCAAATGTCTTGTTGGGTTCCGATTTTGAATCATGCTTGACGGATTATGGTCTCACTTTATTCCGAGATCCTGATTCTCATGAGGAACCTAGTGCAACCACTCTCTTCTACCGAGCCCCTGAATGCCGCGACATCAGAAAACCATCCACACAACAAGCAGATGTATACAGCTTCGGTGTCCTCCTCTTGGAGCTCCTAACCGGAAAGACTCCCTTCCAAGACCTCGTTCAGGAACATGGCTCAGACATTCCAAGATGGGTGCGTTCAGTTCGTGAGGAGGAGACAGAGTCAGGAGATGAACCTGTCAGCTCTGGCAATGAGGCATCAGAGGAGAAACTTCAGGCGCTTCTTAATATTGCAATGGCTTGTGTTTCGATTACACCAGAGAACAGACCTACAATGAGAGAGGTTTTGAGGATGATAAGGGATTCAAGGGCAGAGGCTATAGTGTCTTCAAACAACAGCAGTGATCATTCACCGGGGAGATGGTCGGATACTGTTCAGAGCTTGCCTAGGGAAGAACACCTGAGCATTTAATTCAGCAGCTGGGTATGTATAACGGCGTGCATTTGAGTGGTTACTAGTGATCAAATGGATTAACTTGGCGGCTTGTTAAAGTAATGCTGATTCTTTTGGATGGAATTGGAGCATGATTGATTCTTGTACTACTACTACGTACTACTAGGCATTTGCAGAGCTGGGAGGGCGCTCTGGTGTAAAGGTTTTGTGATTTTCATTATTGTAATAGCTAGTTTGCATTTTGCACAAGTAATTCAAATCAATGAGGTTTGCATCACCTTATAGGTATAAGTTTTCGAACCATATTCATAACCATGCATTGTGTAAGCCAACAATTCACTTCTTTTTCCATTTTCTCACTGTACAATGGTATATCATCATAAGCTCCCAGAGTGAAAGATTTGCTTTGAACTACAAACATACAGGGAAGTAGAGAAGGCAGTACAGTAATGAATCTTCCATGCATGATTTTGTAAATGAAGATCGAGCTAGCTTATATTTGTTGTTATTATTATCGCCTCTTTATATGTAATGAATAGTGTGTCAGTTCATACCAACCGATTGATATCTTGTCGAGATCCGATTTGCATTCTGTTTTTAATAGAAAATAATACTTGCACTTGATCTTGAATCTAATTGTCATTATTGTGATAGCTCTCTGGACTCGCCTCAACCTTGCTCTGTTATTGTTGAGCATTCACTTCTAATGAAGTTGTCATATAATGTAGGATATAAATTTACCACATTAACATGTCGGAGCTAAGAGAAAGAAAAGGAAAAGAAGAAGCCCGCCATATTATCAAGTCGTGTGTGCAAGCAGAGATGTTTGCATGTTTGCCATGTGTGCTCTGAAAGCAAACCCAGTCAGTCCACTCTCAGACTTTATCATTCAAACACACACGCAACTACGCAATCCAATCCTATCTTTAATTAAAGGGGTTCCTTTACCTTTCATCAAAATCTTAGCTACTAATCAAAATTCAATGATTTTAAGCCCCTAATTAAGTGGTAGAGATTTACAGACATACACAATCCACAGCGTATGTGGTGCTCTGATCTTGCTTGGCAAGCTTACCAATTTGAAATAAAATAATAACCATATATTAATATTTATATGATACATGTATGTACGTGATGTAGGTTTAATTTGTTTTTGCTTGATGGTAGTGGAAAAGCAAGATTAGGAATTAAACAATGTCCATTTCTAGTCCATGACTCGTAGCAAGTGTATAAATATAGTGTGAAGATTAGCTCTCACTATTTCATATATAATATAAGCTGGCCGGTAATATTAGTGAGTCCGTGAGTGAGAGAAAGAAAAAGAGAAACACAAAGACAGAGAGACAGAGAGACATGAGATCATCATCCTAGTTCAAACCTCGTCCTCCTCCTTATTTTGTTGTTTGGTCTCACAGAAGCTCTGATCGAAACCCATTACGGATTTGAAGTGAAAGATTGAGAAAAGCTGGTTAATTTGAGTTTTCCGATCGAAGAAGACGAAGGTGGTCGAGATTCGTTTCAGGGTTTATTACTTCTTGGTCTGACTTGAATTGAGGGAGATGACAGAGGAGACATTAACGCAGGTTGGTCTACTCGTTCATTTTCCGTTTTCATTGTTTTCTGAGTTCTTCAATTTCTTATGGACAATTTTGATGATAAACTGAATTTTCACATAGAGAATTGAATAGTTTGAATCACATTTGCAAGTGTTTGTTAGATATTTCAGAAAAGAATCCATCTTTGGTTTTGAATATCTGATTGATAGATTCAAGTTGTCTGAGTCTGACTTTTGTGATCGTTAAACTGATCAATTTGTGAAGTTTTTAGCTTTGAAGTCATGGAATTTTTGCTGTTTTGCATAGAAAGCTAATACAAAATTATATGATTAGAAAAGCTAATAGTACTTAATTATTTACAATTTATCAGTCAAATTCAATTTCACCCACTATTACATTTTATTTCAGATATATATATATATATGTCTTGTTAACTTCTGCATCCTTCAATTTGAATCAATTTTGAAATTTTAGTAATTTACAACAGAAGCAAGCAAGCTGTATTATTAGCATGGCAGTGACCTCAAGATTGAAGACTTTCTCTCCAAAGTCCAGACATATTTCATGTTTCTTTGTGCATTTGTGCATTATTTTAGACTGACTCTGTTTGCTGTCTGTATGCTAATTAAAAATATCCTCAAGCCCCAGTTAAATCTTGAAAGACCAAATTATCCTTCTCCATAAATCTCTGTTCAAATTAGCTGGACGACCTACCTTCCTGCTGCAATAGAAAGGATTCTGTAGAACAGTGTGTCTGGTTGAGGCCAAATCAGTCCAAACAAAACTGAACAGCAGAATACATGAATCCATATGCATATATGTCTCTATCAATTATTTAACCTGTGAACTCAACCCACGCTAACAAACAAGCTTCGCTAGTACTCATCCCATGGACTCAATAATTGAGAGAATTAGATCACCAGTTTAGCGTTAACCTTTTGAATTTGATCTTAGCTTGTAGTATATACATTCGCTATTCTGCATAAGTATATGTGTATATGTTTGTCTTTGTTGTGTAACTACATCAAATATAGTAACTATCTTGGCTTTACAATTGCATCTGATTATGAGTTTTATATTAGCAACTAAGGAGCATGTGATTCCATGATTGCCATTATATGTAGTATTAGCTGATGAGGATATTATGCATGACAAGTTTTTCTGCATTTTTGGGTGCCTCGGGTTTGTCACATCACATGCGAGTTGTCCAGAAATTAGGTGCATTACACTCTTTAGTACAAGTGTAAGAAATAATCTAGTTTACTGGTGATTAGCACATGCTCCATGGAGTTAGCTAGCTAGCTTCATTATTCATGTTATTTCATTTTGGTTTTGTTGTCTCTAATCGGTAACCACAAAGTTATAGGTTCTTTGTCAACTTGCTCAATTTGGTTTGACTTAGCAAGGACAAATTTATTTGGTACTGTTTAGTGGTTTTATGGGTGACATCTTCAACAAAGAATAATATACTCCAATAATGTGTCAGTGGTCACACAACTGACAAGTGACAATGGCTGTGTAGGTGTGTCTGTCATTTTTTTTTTCCCAGGTACTTCTGTGAGTCTGTCCTTCATAAGGTCTTTTATGGCATAAAACTCTTAACAACTGTCATTCAACAACCAAAAGTAAATAATGCAATTTCAATCTAGCTACCTAAAATGAGAATTAGAGTTTTCTTTTCTCATCAGAAACTAAAGATTTGCTGGTAGTGTTATACTGACTGTTCCAAGCATATGTGAAAGACTTGGGGTGAGAAAGAGGAATAAGAAAAGTTAAAGCCCGCATCAACACTTGATTTGTAAATGTTATGTGTAAGGCTCACTGTAAGTAACAATGGAAAAGTAGTTTAGAAGCTCTTATATGAAGACCTGAAAAAAAAGAAATTAAACCTTCATACTTCTGTATGGAAAACCAGAATAAACCTCAGTAAGTTAGACTAAAAAAACATTCTTCTGTTAAATTCTAAACGCTTTTACACACATATTAATTGTGCATCTTGATCAATGGATAAATCAAATAAAGGGTTGTTGCATGTATGCTAACTGAGAACATATGTTTCATGTGCCTGTGTATGTATCCGTCAATATTCTGATGTTTTTTTTTGCCTCACATCTAATTTCAACTCGTGCAGAGTAATGACACTAGTGCTTCAGATCATAGAACTCCGAGTGTTGTGTTGGATATTGAAAGCCTAGCACAATCCTCAGATTTCTGCTCAGGGAGCCCCAAAATGACTGTAAGTAGCATTCTCTTCATTGTCTATCTCGGAAGTCCTTCTCACAGTGTATCTTGCCAGTGAACTGTTGTTTACTTCCCTCAGGTTTCTCATTAGTTTACCTTAGTTTGTTTCTTTTCCTCTTAGAGGGCACTCTCACGGAAATGGTCGTATCGAGCAGAGAGATCAATTAGTACTGATCAGGAGGAAGACACTGATCATGAATCAACAAAGAAACTTCTAGTGAAAGGTATACACTAGACTATTTGTCATCTTTGTTTTATAATAAGTTGGTAAAATGTTCAGCTGGAATCATTATCCTCTTGGCTTAAATTGCAATTGAACTTTTTTTGTTTGTTGTTTATCTGTTACCCTTGACAGTGAACTCTCAGTTGGAGCCCTTGAAGCAGCCATTGATCACCGCAAAATCGTTGCCGTCAACCTCAACTACTCTAATGGGCACTAATCTGCTGGACACAGGGGATGGACGGAGCAAGAGGTTTAATCGCTTCATGACCATTAACCCTCGAAAGATCCTTCTCATTTTTGCAACCATGTAAGTCCTCCACATACTCTGAATCTCATTTCAAGTATGCATACCAGGGGAGGATGGCTTTTCATATACCTTCAGAGCAAAGTTACTGATAATCAGATATACTATTCAAAACCTATATTATTCAATCATTGATAGATGCTTGTGTGTGTTGATGGCTTCAGGTCCAGTATGGGGACATTAATCTTGATATACTTCACACTCGCCATTAACCGAACAGTTTGAATGATTCATTGATCGAGGGAGCATACATATAGATATGAATCGAAGCGTATTCTCCAGATAATTTTGTACTGTACTCTTTCTTGGTAGTTGTGCTGGGGATAACAACCATTAACTCCCATCTATGATTGATGACCCCGTCCTGCAGTACTCATGTGTCTGAACATTGATCTCTCTCTGTCAGTTAACATCAGATATCATCATATCGATCAGTGTTGTTAATGTCACTGCCACCCAGATCACAATATATATGAGGATCGGTCCAGCGCTTCTGGCTCACCAAGTTTTTCATTTTGGTGCCTGCAGATACAATTGGTTCAGTACATATCTCCTGTAACTAGATATTGTGCATGCATTGCTCCAGTGCTACCTAGCTCGCTAGTTGATTTTGTTGTGTGAACGCTTGTTTATTAATTTCTCAATCTTTATGAATCCTTGTTATCGAAGCAAGGGGTTTTCTTCATCGAAAAGTATAGTTTCTCAGTACTGCATACATTCAAAACCATTCCAAGTCTCCAGTGGAAAACACCTTTTCATAGAAAGTGTTGCTAGCCGAGTCATAATCGAGTTTACGATGTATGACCTTTCATGGAAAGTAATCAACTGATTGGCATAATTGATCGATGAGCTAGCTGACTCATCATTAAGTTCATTCTGCACGACCATTGAGATAAATTTAATGATTTTTATTAATATAAAAGTTGACGACTACGATCGATGTTTATACAAGAGAAAGTAAACATTACGATTGTGGGCTAATTAATGAGTTTGATTCTCTGTAATCCTATAAATTTCCAAACTCTGTCTTTTTCTAATTATTGTTATACATACTCAGTTACTCATTATCTCCCTCTTGGGTAAAACCTGGACCATTCAAGCTGATATTCTACTGTGGATTTTGAACAGCATGTTGGTTTCATATATTAGCACGCTATTGGTTATTATGGTTTGAATATGGAAAATTAGTAGCATGTATCTCTTCTTATTCTACGGATGATATAATTTTTGTTGTTGTTGTAATTTTCGAGTTGGTCTTCTTAAAGAATTACCCTATAAAGCACCTAAATGCATCACAATCGCACTCTAGAAAGATGGTTTTCACTTTAAATTGTAGTATCTTCTTATAATATTGATTGAACTAGCTAAATTTCATTAGGGGTGACTTACATTATCCACAGAAAACAATTACAATCTCCATTTTAAAATTTCTGTTGGACACTGGAGACTGGTGGGTCGTTCGTCATTACATGTAAGAACTTTTCTTTATGAGCATTACATGAAGAACAAAAATAAAAAATAAAAAGTTGATGAAAATAAAGTTGAGCAGAAAGGAAAGGTGGAGAGTCCACAATAATTGGCATCAAATGCTTATTGGGATTCGCACTGTTGCTGAATTCCCAAGATCTGCAACCAGAAAATTAAATTATACTTTATAAAATATAAAAAATAAAAAATCCCCTAAGCCCTTTTGGGTTGCACCTCCTCCTTTCCCTAGCTTCCCCCATTGGCTGAGGTCCAAAGCCCCCTCTGAGCTATCTCTTTGTCTTTCTTTAGAGAAAGAAGAAACAAACAACCAAACAAGCAAACCACTCCCCCAGAGCCATATATACCCCCAACAGAGCCTCAAGCTTTTCCAAAAAAATTATAAAAAAAATGGAGAAAAGAAAAAGAAATGGTGATTAACAAAGAGAGCAAGAAAGAAAGCAGCATAGTATAGGAAGCATCACTACTAGTACTACTGCCATTTGCTGCCAGAAAAAATAATAAGAGAGAAAATAAATAAATAAGAGAAAGAGCCAATTAGGGCTCCCGTCGGAAAGTTGAACCCAAAAAGGTAACGCCTTTCTTTCTCTCTCTCTCTCTCTCTTTTCTCACTAGCTCAGCTCTCACGAATACACCCACTTGGTCCATTTGGAGAGCTTCATCGAGTTATTGGGTTGTGGAATTTTGCTGGGTTTTGGTGAGTGGAGGAAGAAAGGCGTTGTCTTTAAGCTTCTGGGGATTTTGGGGGGTTTTGAATTTGGGGTTTGATGAAGTTTGGGGGATTTTGAAGTTGTTTCTGTGGTGAATTTGAAGTTTATGTTGCTAATTTATGGTTATGGTAGCTGGGTCGGTGCTTGATTGAGGTATTAGAATCTAGGGTTTTTGATGAGTTCTGCAACTCTAGAGCTGTGATTGATTAGTTGTTTGATTGTGGGAGTGTAGCGTTGGGTTTACGCGATGTGGAATTTGAGTTGCTTGAGAAAGGTGTGAGCTTGCTTGGTTTGAGTCGATTGTGTTAAAGAGGATTTGGGGAAAGCAATAAAATGGCGATGCAGTCCAACACAGGGTTTCTGCATGATGAGACTTTTGGGTATGGCTTGAACCGACACGCCATATCTTTCCAGTCTGGAGCTATAAACAGCAGCTCGGAGATGTTTCCGATGGGGAGTTACTACAGTGCTGACCATGGGATGGGGATGGGAGTGGGGATGGGGATGGGGATGATGTTTTCTCCGAATTCGGGGCCAGCCATGAGCATGGTCAACCACCGTCCTGTAATTAGTCAACCTGTGAACTCATCAGGAGCTTCTCTCCTTCTTGATTCCGCGCCGGGGCTCAAGCATGACACAGGCTTGGCAGTCGAGTGGTCTATGGAGGAGCAGTACAAATTGGAGGAGGGCCTTGTCAAGTATGTTGTTCAGAACCTTAATCTCTCAGTTTATTGTGTTGTTTATGCAAAAGTGTTACTAGCATGTATAGTTTTTTGCTTTAATGTTCATGCTGTTTTTGTTTCTCTCCTATTGCTATACATGTTTTACTTATGATCAGTTACAATGCAATTAAGTTTGGTCAATCATGGAGACTCATTTAAGTGATATAACTGCTCTGTGTAACAAAATGAAAATTTGGTGGTCATCCTCAATGTTACCGGATAGGTGGAACAAAACGGAAACGGGTACAGAAACGCTTGTTTCTAGTGTACGGTCTGTTTCCGTTGTACAGTTGCATAAAACATATCATAAATAATCTTTCTTTTGACTTGAGAGGTTAATAATTGAGTGCTTAAGTAACATGGTACTTACCTTGGTTTCATTTAATTGTTCCTTGTAACCAAGTTTTTATCACAGAAGTAACCCTTTGAATGCTGAACTGGATTGAATTTCTTATGATTTAACTTCAATAGTATAACTGATTAACTGTTATCTTAATATGGTGAATTTCATTTACTTGTGTCTTTAGAGTTTAATATTCTTGTGTCACTTCTTTCTAAATGTAGATTTGCTGATGAACCAAGTACTATGAGGTACATAAAGTTGCGGCAACATTGCGTGATAAACAGTTCTGTTTGTTATGTGACCGTTACGATTGTGATCTGAAATGGATTTCTTCTACTTTATTTTCTATTGCGTAGTTATCTTACTATAGTGAGTTGTGTTCACGTGTTTTTAAAGTTTTGTTTCTTCTGTCACATTTTTTGTTGTAGATATGCTGATGAACCAAGTATTATGAGGTACATAAAGATTGCTGCAACCTTGCGTGATAAAACTGTGCGTGATGTTGCCTTGAGGTGTAGGTGGATGACGGTAAGCTCTACACCCTTCACTTTGGAGGTTTAAATAACAGCTTATTCTATAATCTTTTGGTTGAGTAAAATGTAGTTTGATGTTTTGCAGAGAAAGCGGAGGAAAGCTGAAGACCATACTACGGGAAAGAAGGGCAACATTCGGAAGGTATTTTGGTGAATTTGGCTAAACTGTCTGATATTAGTAATCAGTTTAACTTTTTTCACCTATTTAATGCATTTTAAGGCTCTTATTGGAATTATAACCGTGTTGAATGCGTCTCCGGTAATGCACATTGTTGTCCTTGTATCCTAACTGTGATGTTCATTGAATGTTAAAATTGATATTCCCGTCTGTATATATGAATTTTGGGGTAGTATTGGTTCAAATTGTTCTTTAAGTGAATTACCAAGCTGTAACACCACAAATTGGTGTCATATTTTAATTTATTGGATAAGTGGTTCAAATCTTTTGGGTGGAATGTTTGATTGAAGAACCAGTATTCTATTTTCTCAGGATAAACTGGTAGAATCATCCTCCAAGATAAGCATACCCTCAGCTCCACAATACAATATGGCTGCGTATTCTCGTATGATGCATCGAATGGACCAGAATGAGCGCTTGCAGTGTGAAGGTTAGACAGACATCTTATTTTTTCTTTATTTGGGTTTTGTTATTCATTTCCAATACTCTACTGCCTTTGAGAACCAGCATATGCATATGATTTCCCACCCTTACTCTGACTAAATTGAATCTTCTCACTTACAATCTAGCTTTAAATTTCTTTTGAGAGTTTCATTGAGGTATTGTTTTTTGGGCCATTCTCAGGAATAAGTGGGACGGCCAAGCAGTTATTGGACCAAAATGCTCAGGCTTTTAATCAAATCACAGCCAACCTTTCTACGTACAAGGTCAGTGCCTCATTGTTCACGTTGAATATTTTGAATGTAACTTGCATATCATTGCCCCTGTAACAAACAATGGTGGCCACCTTTCAAAATTTGAAATGGGATGTTTTATGTAAACCTTTGTTTTATCACTTCCAATCAGTGTATTATGACAGCAATATTTAATTCTTCTGCTGTTGTGAAATAGAATCTTTGGCTCCTGATAGCATATATATTGAATTATTATACGAAATAAGTGACTTCATTTATGTAATTGTGTCAAGCCTACCCCTTTCGTTCTAGACTTTATATAATCCAATTGGTGAGTCTTGGCCCAATGATAGGTGTTTTTTTGTTATGTCTTTTTGGACGATTCATTTAATGGATGAAAGTTGGTCATTCAACCTATCAGGTCCAAGTAACAGTTTTGGTGATTCTAATATGTTGATTCTTGAAAGGGTTATTTGTATGAATGTCGGTCTAAAGTTTCTTCGCTCTAATTTCCCATGTGTTTGAGTGACAACGGGTACATGAATTCTTTCTGCATATTGGCTCACAATACATGTTTATTAACACAAGTAACATGGTGTTATGTCTCGTCAAAAACAGTTACAGGACAACATTGACCTATTTTCCTGTACAAGGAACAACTTAAATGACATCTTGAATGAGTAAGTGCATATATCTTCAGTGTTTATTATGAATGATGCCGACCTGTCAAATTTTTGATGATGTTGTTTTACTTTTTACAGCATGAGAGGTATGCCTGGCCTAATGAGCCAAATGCCCCCGCTGGACGTATGCATAAATGAGGATCTTGCTAATCGTGTTACCTTGCGTAGTTCAACTTAGGTAAGCCTTATGAGAAATACATAAACTGAACTCATATTTATCGTATTGTGCATTGACAACAAGCTTGTGAGAGGAGTAAGAGTGTTTTTCATACTTAGGTTGATGATTGTCCCCTCTTTCTTTGCTCGGGCATACTATGAGTTCTAAAGCATGAACTGTTTTAGATTATGCTGCTTTGCAATCCTTTCTGATTTCTGTTTCAAATTGCCAATGCAAGCAGACAAATCAACATCCTGACTTCCTGGACTGCCTCATTGTCTGAGCGCACTGTGTATGAGTTTGCTTTTTTGGCGGGGAAGCAGAGTTGCAGATATCTGATGAGGCTTATGCAGAAACCTACTCAATTCTTGGCCTCACTGTCATTTGATCTTAGTGCTTCCATCCCTGGATCCTTGTCTTGTGTCTAAAAATATATTATGTACCCTTATTCTCATTGTGCAGGAAATAAATTAGTATAAAAGTATAGTTGCAGCTGCAGGAACTTTTATTGTAAATTTCAATTCATAATTGCTAATTGTACCCCTTCACTTCTGTTGGCTAGCATGGTTTGATTTGTTGGTTTGACTCCTTTACCTTGATGAAGTACTTCGTAGTTGGATAACTGTGTAAATCCGTAAATTGAGACGTGAAGATAATCAGGTCTTGTTGAATACGAAATGTGACATTTCATTGGGATTGCTTTGATGTTGTGAATATGAGTAGGCTGAATAGCTATCTTTTGATTAATCCTCCTTCGTCTCTTTAAATGAACTTGATAGTCGAATTACTTGATGTGTATAGATGAGTCAAGGAAAGATGTGACATCCTTGTGTATTCTATTACTTTGGATCTAGAAATTAGGAAGAAAACAAGCATTATGAATGCAAGATTCGAAGTTTTGTGATTATGTAAAACTGTACAAACTTAGATTTTGTTTACAAGATGAGATTGCTGCATTGCACCCTGGCAATATACAGACCAGTCTCACACTAAAACACCAAACTGAGCCATGGATTAAGGCATGAGAACCAGCAGCTCTTGTAGAATGACACCAGCCTCGTTGTATCGGTCTCGTGTCAGTGGAATGCTATGAATTTTCACTGCGTGATCCAACTGTGTAATGAACAGAAAGGGTTAGTCAATTACCTCAAACCACCATCTTACTGGTCACCAATGGAACATGCTTTGAACACATGGTAGAGCAAGAGCATACACGTTTGTCTCCTCCAACTTATTAATGCAAAGGAAGAAATGTGGCTTTCATAGAAAGCATCCTTGTGATTCAGAAACAATACTAGATCGAAAAAAGTCACTGTCTTTGTGAACTTTACCCAATTGGGTTGCCATTTTCTTCTGGCTGTACCCAAATGATGCTTTTTCAAACCAAAGAAAAGCAATGAACTACAAACAAGTACCTTAATTGTTTTAGAGGTTTACCTCTTCAATGGAGGAAAACAATTTGTTGCCAACTTCTGTCAGGGCCTTCTTCTGATCCTTTGGGACATTAGAGATCAACTGACTAAGATCACAATACAAGAACATCGATTTGAGGCGTATATCCCTTCCCATCAAGTCCCATGAGTAAGCATCGTCCATCAGATCACTCCCAAGCGACAGTAATTCACAGGCACACTTCTTAATCCGACAACCAACTCCCTTTGATTGCATATCCACCATTTTAGCATGACCTACATATTCAGACATTGACAAAGATGATGAATACAAATTTGAGCACGTTAAAAAGGTGCTAGTCCCATAAGCAGTAGTTCCATCATTGCGCAAGAAAAGCGAACCCCTTGATTGCAACCTTTGTGCACAAGAAAGCAAAATGGTAGTGGCAAAAAAGACACTGAAAAGATGCTTCTTTTACTGTAATGCCAAATGAAGTTAACATCATACGGGGTATTACTGTTCGTGATAAGTTCAATAACAGTTACAAACAATTGCATAGTAACAAGTGGAAGAACATTCCCAGAATGGAAATTAAGTTTTAGAGCAAGACTTGAGCTGAAACAAGCTATGTTACTAGAATGAAAATTGATTCCTATCTAAACATTTAAAGCTGGACCCAGAAAGTTCATAGCTTTTCCACAACTCCATAATGCAATGGAAAATTTCAAGAGGGATTCTTACCCTCTTTTGTTTCTCTCTTTAAGCTCAATAAACTGTTGGGAACATTGATTTCAATCCCTCATCCCAATAAGAAGCATATATCAATCACATAATCAAATATGTATCATGTTCATCATAGATGCACACAAAACCCAGAGAAAGAATAAAATTTTAAAGCAGTAAAGAAAGAATTGAAGAACAGGGATAGTGAAGAGGGAGAGAGAGATGATGAGTCAGAATCACCTGGATGTTGGTCTTCTTGAAAACAGGGGTATGTCATATGCCTGCAGTATGCACTGTTCAACAGAGAGGCATGAACAAATTAATTAAACTATATTTGAAGCAACAAAATATGTTTGTTCGGTCTTCCAAATACTTATAAGTAAGAAGAAAAAATAAAGAAAAGGACGGGGATTGAGTAGTGGGATATGAGAAATATCTATGAAAATTTGGGGATGAGGTGGATTAAGGTACAATAAAAATGAATGGTAAATAGCTAAACATGAAAAGCGGTGACCCGTAAAGCTCTCTTACTCCATTATTCTGCCTATTTTCTCTCTTTGAATTTTCTGAGATTGTTGTGGAAAGTGATGCTTACTTTTGTTGAATGATACAAGTTCAAAAATGGCCTGTATTTTTGCATTCAGGCAGGCTTCTCTCAGGTGGAGATTGAAGGGGACGCGCATAGTGTCGTTTTAGCATTGGATTCTGCTCATGGAGATTTTAGTGTAGATGGAGGTCTGATGGAAGAAGCAAAAGGAGTTGGGGATACGTGCCTATGCCCCTAGAGAGTACAACAAGGCAGCCTCTAGTGTTGCATAGACCGCGTTGTCACTATCATTTTCTACTTATTTGTGGCTGCAGGTGTCGGATTGGCTTAGTATTTGAGTCTTGTACTTAAGTAATGGTCAAATGTAGCGTGGTACTTGGGGTGTGTTTAAGGTTCACATGTACGTATGTTATCTCTAAGTTAGGAAGACCTAGAGCTTGACATTCAGTTCTTTTTTTGTTTGCAATCTATCTATTATTGACACATATACTAATTTTGAAATAAAATAAATACATAAACTTATGTGTTTACTAACACGTAATATTAAAAAGAATGATCTAAAATAAAATTAAACGTGTCATTAAATGTTATCATCATTCACAATTTTAAATTTTCATTCCAACAGACGAATTGATAAACCACATGAGGTGCTTGGAGTGATAAAGTTGGTCGAGCTGTCTAATATAAGACCCATATGTTTAAAGTTTGAGTCTCAACTTCTATCAATTTGTGTTCAGCAGGTTTGAGAGGCTTTTAAGTTCGTGCACATACGACGAGAGATTAGTCTAACTTTACTGAATTAATCTCATAAATCTCATTTTGAATAAGTGTTTACTAACTTATTATGATAAAAACAAAAAGAAAAACATGCAAATTGCTGTACATAATTCGAAGTTATTTTCCTACTAACACTCTTGAATCTTGACGACTCCCACTAAGAGATCACGTGACATGCACGAGGAGGGTGAGAATTCCACTGTCAAAACAAAGAAAAGCGAGAGCGAGAGAGAGAGAAGAGAAATCCCCAAATTCCGAATTGCGGCAGCGGCGGCGGCGGCGGCGACTCGTCGGCGAAGCGGAAAATGCCCCAGTATTCCAGTTGGTATGTTTCCACTCTTTCCAAATATTTTGATCTTTGTTTCAATTATAGCTCTCTCTTTGTTTTGATTGCCTGCTTTTCAAGGAATTTAGGTCTACAAATTTTCAGACTGAGAAACAAGAAAGGAGTGGCAAAGTTTACAACTTTGGAAACTAGGGTATCTAAATTTATTGAATTATGAACCAAAATCACATAGATGTGCATTGTTAAGCAATCATCAGAATGAGAAAGTTGGATCAAGCTCACAACTGTTTGTATTTCGGGTACAGGGTTGAAGAAAAATAATTGAAAGTCTAGGATCATAAAAGACTATGTCTTTTTCATGTTGAGCTTGTTTGAATGAATGGGAATAACTGATTTCACATTGTAAGTTGTAATTGGGGGATTGAGTTTTGAAATTTCAGTCTTTCATACACATTGTATAGTTTTGTAATATGTAAGATGGATTGAGTGAAGTTTTAATTGGATTTGGTCTTACCTTTTTAACCGTGTGATTATACTTATACGGCTAGGTGAAAGAAAGGAATGTTTGGAGTTACTACTAGTGATGGGAGTAGGAGACGTTTACCGCAATGGATGCTGGGCGGGTCATCTGCCGGCCAGGAGAGGAAGTCCGGCAATGTTGAAGAAAAGGGCGACCGGCTTGATGAAGGACTTGCTTCTCAAGAAGCAGAGACTGTGACTGCAAAACCTGGTAAAGGGATCCAGCATCGTAAAAAGGAAACACTGGGAGAAGGCTTGCATGTTCTTCAAAAGTGTGAGGCAAAGAAAAGAAAGAGAAAATTGACTGAACAAGATGAAGACTTGGAAGGTAACGACCCGGAGGCTGTTCTTGAGAAGAAATGTAGTGGGCGTGGGAGGAGAAAAGTTAACGAGTCTGTTGCTCCGGATAGGGAAAAGGCAAAGGCTCCTGGAAAAGGGTTCCATGAGAAGGAACCATTTGGGGAGAGCTCACACATTCTTGCAAAATGTGAGACAAAAAGGAATAGAAGTAAAACAAATGAACAAGATACAGAGTTTGATGGCAATGTCCTTGCAAGTCTTCCAGAGAAGATTGGACGCGAGAGAAGAAAACGTCTAGAACCAGCTGTCCTGAAGAGACACGAAGCAAAGGATTCTAGCTGTGGAAGTGGTGAGGAACTAGAAGTCCAAACTTCGAGTGATGATGATGTTGAACTGACAGCAGAAGATTTAGTGATGATTGCTGAAGAGGTTAGTTGTTCTTTCCTTGGCATGAAAGGAAAACTGAGTTTGATACTTTATGTTCTTAGATATTGATATGATACATTGTTACTGGTAATAGATATTTATGTTCTTATTCTACTTTGCCATACTTGAAACCAGCTGAAGAATATTACTTGACTACTAATGACTGTTGTTGGTAGTAAAAAATTTAATTAGTTAGTATCTTGTACATGGAATCTGATGTGTGCTACCATCATTGTGCAGTACATAAAAGCTGATCGGAAATTAGAGCCAGAAAAAGCATCAAATCGAGAATGTGAATCAGGCAGCAGACTTGCACTAAGTGTCGCTTCCAGTAATAAGTTAGACGATTCTATGGACTCCCAGAACTGTAATGAAAGATCACTGATCCAAGATGCTACCAGTTCTATGCCTAACGGGAGTTTGGCTAGTGAAAAAAATGTCTTTAACTCCAGTGGAACAGGGGATCCAGCTCAGGACATGCTGGATCTGTTCTTAGGGCCCTGGCTGAAGAAACCTGTCGAGAAGGAAGCAAAGACTGACATTCTGACAGACAATCTGGCATTCTCCTACGAACTTGAATCAAAAACTCGTAGTAATGTCGTTAAAGAAGAAACTGCCCCCATAACGAAGAAGAAAACCAGTCTGAAAGACAAGGTGGCAATGTTACTTGACTGAATCAGATGTTTTTGATCTGTTACAGAACATCTACAGTACAGTGAACTGTATAGCTTTTGTTCCTTACAAGACATTGAAGATAGATCACATGCATCTATTGGTCATCTGGGCAGATTTATCATCGCGCCGCAGATGTAGGGACTAGAAATTTCTACTGTCAAACTTGGTTTGCCAGTACAAACCGTAGGATTTGGTGATAGGGTGTACATTGACAGTAGTATCAACTGCCCACAAGTTGGTCAAGTATTCTTTTTTGTAAATCTTTCTGATTGGGATTTCAGTTTGATCTGTAATATAGTCATTCGATTTCTCTGATATCATAATTTTTCTTGCATTACTACCACCATGATTTGAATATGAAAACTTGTTCTCCTTGATCCTTGTGCATTGTCCAGCAAATGGAGTAAGGTTTAGGGTTGTTAATGCAGTTCTGGTGAAGCAACCTCCAACATTATTCTACATTATTTTAAGGCTGAAGTTTAGGACTTCGGTGTTACTCAGTGGCTCAGTGCTGTCTTGTTACTTAATTCTTATGTTGCCGTGTTCATTCTGTGTTCTTGTTTTTCTTTGTGCTGTCATTTCTCTTTGTTTGGCGGAGATCCCCGACGGTACAGCTTACAAAAGGCTGTCAATTTGGGGTTGGTCTGGTAAAATTGACTTCTTGCCTGATACAGTTTTAGTCGGCTAATCCCAGACTTCACATCTTTCTTTACACATTTGAGTTTCTGCGTGAACAATTATTGCTGCTTTGGTGTTTGATCTTTTCAACTTTACCTGATAGTCAAAATCACAGGCTGGTGTGGAACTTAGCTGAAATCACAGAATGTTGCCGACTTCAGTATTTATTGTAATATCTTTATTTACTGCTTTTACATTCTAGTAGCTTCTATACAGATTTCTTCTCCAAAAACTATACAATATTATTTAAATAGAAATAAATAAATCTATTACATCTCCAATTGGAGCAGAAACTTAGAGACCCTCTGTTGATATACAATACCATGAATGTGTATATAATAATAGTAATACCAATGATAATATCTAGAGCTACAGATGGTGAGTATATATGGAGCATAGGAAAAGGAAAATAAAAATTATAGTTCATGTCACTTTAATGAAGCTGAGATGTATCCTCCAAGAAAAGACAGCAGTACTCTTTGACTCGTGTGGGAATCAACTGCATTCCATCCTTTTTCAACTTGCAAATACTAAATATGATTGAATCTGATCCCTTCATTATCTTAATGTGCTCAATTGCTTCCTAAATAAGAAATCTGGAGAGACCAACTTTATGGCCAAGCTTCTTGACATCCTCCTGGATTTGGCTTCTGTATTCTCCAAATGTGAACTTTCTGTAAATGGAGGATTCTGTGCTGCTGCTTCCTATTAAAGAATCATAAGATGGGCACAGGAAGTATGCAATGGAATATCGTTCCGTCTTCTCGTTGGCCAGGACCTTGTGTTCCACACTCTTATACACATCGTTGCTCCATGCCTGCATATATATAATTAACTAGAGGAATTATTTAACTAATCACAAAGGTCAAATACAAAACATGTGTGAATTGACATGCCTGCATGTTAATGTCTCCAATAAATAAGGATCTAATGCTGAACCAACTGATAACTGCACACCAGGCATGCCACATGCTGCTCACGACACAATGTTGTGCTTATATGTATAGTAATATCGGAGATAACAAGATGATCATGTTGCCGGACCATGAATCTGAGTATTAATTTAGTGTTTATGATTACTATACCTGAAAAAGATCTCCAATGTTGACGATAAGTGCGTCTGGATTTGGTTTTACAGCAACCCATTTGGAGTCTTTCATGAGTTGAAGTCCTCCTACTTGATCTTGGCAAAGAATGGTGAGGAAATCACTGTCAGTGTGAGGCACTAGACCAATCATCTCTGGTGAAAATGGACAAGCCGGGTAGCGATTCAAGCGAAGAAAGCACGAGCTTGACTCACAAATGTCTTCTAGAGCTTCCTCTTGGTTGCTGAGATCATTGATTAGAACCTCAGCAAGCACTTTTGATAGATTTGACATGGCTGCTGAAAACTCCTCCATCACTTCCCTATTGCAATGCATGCATCAACAACACTTCGTGAGCTTAAGTAAAGGATTAGGATATGTCAGAACAAGGAACATATATAAGAAATATGTGTCATACCTTAGAGAGGTGAACTCATCCCCATAGCAAGATTTGTCTGAGATCTTTGAGACAGGAATGTGAAAAGCTTCAGACCAAGAGTACTGAGATGCGTGAGTTGCAGTTGGAGTCCCAAACCTGTATGAATTGTTGAGAAGGCCAGCATTTTGTTTCTTATCAAAGGGTGCTGAAAACAACTTGACTTGCTCTCTCCTCATCTTCTCTATAAGCTGAGGGCTAATGCCATGGTTCACCACTTGGAAAAAGCCCCATTCCGAGGAGGCGCTACAAATCGCTCTAGCGCATTCTAGCCTGTGGATCATGTCAAGGCTGTTTAATCCATCAAGGTCTATCAATGGGAGTTGGCATTCTTCTGTGACATGGTTTTCATGTAGTTGAGGAGTTTTATTGGATGGCTTGTGCAAAAGGGCTCCATAGTTGTGTAGGAGAGGTGGGTTTGAGTCTACTAACATAATGGTATATGGTATGTCCTTGCTTGGTTTGCTTTCCGGTTTGAGTTTGAGACTTTGATTTTGAGTAGGGTGGGAAATGAGTAGCACCAAATGTATTTATATAAGGTCTTGGTGGGAAGGAGGAGCACAAAAAGAAGAGAACAAAATATGAAGGGGCCAAGAGGGGAGCCCCAAGTAGTGACATTTGTCACAAGGAGGTTAGGCCTTTCTGATATGACCTAGTCAGTTAGTCTACACAAGACTGAAGATGAAAATAATAAGAAAAATGAGGAAGAGATTGGATCCAAGTCCCAAACCTAACTCCTGCTCTTTTTTGACTTTGTGAAACAAAAATGAAAAGGTATTGAACTGATTCAATGCATTCTTTGGACTTGGGAGTAAGATATGGCATACTTGTCTTCTGGATTTGGACTCATCATATCTCTTCCTTTTCCCATCAACATTCTAGAGCAGCAGTAGATCAGGTTTCACTAACACAGATTTCAAACACAACCGACATATGTTTTCTATCTTTACCTAACCTGGTTCAAAATCTTTTACCTGATCAACTTCTTTATAATAAGGAATCTTAGGAACCTAACTTGAGGAATCATTATCATTGATTGACCTTATATTTTCTTCTTATTTTCTGCTGAGCTCATTTCACAAAAAGATTCTGGTTTTTGGTCTTGGGTTATAAGAATACCATCTAATTAATTTATGAGGCAGGCAGAGCTGCATATTATCCATCCACAATGTCAATGGGCAAAAGACAGCATGTGAGAAACAACACCCAACTGCTCTGTTTTTCTTTCATAATAATATCCTAATTAGTCCTTATGATTAAGCTGTTCATGACAAAAATTGATTCAAATCTTTCAGCCTGTAATAGTAGTGGCTTGCCACTGCCAGTGGCTTATTCTTGCCTAGTTGGGTAAACCAGAGATTATCTTCTGGTTGTATGAATGAATCATTTGAGGAGGTACCCTAAAGTCCTAAACAATGGCTGGAATGATTTAAGAGAATAAGAATTTTTACTGCGAGTTGCATATTAGCATGTGCATTTCAGATATGAAGCACATGTTTAGGGGCCCAATTCCAGTCATATACGAATGAGGCATATTCACATTCATATTCATTTATTCATAGTTGAGAGACAATGTGCCGCCCAGATGAGTCTGAAATTCGACAACATGATGTAACCAATCTATGTGGTGCTGGTGAGTGAACGTGATGGCGTGATGCCGCCCAAAGGCAAAGAGGCATAACATGTCTCTGTCATCTCTGTGATTTCCAGTTTTCCACGCTACTACTCCGAAACAAATTCAACCAAACATTGTCTCGCACTTGCGACCTACTTGTGCTCAAAGAGTGAGCTTGAAAAATGTAAATCTTGTTTTGGTAGTTTCAGATATTGAAAAACGATAATGAACTAATATGATATCATAAATCGCCTGCTCTTTTTATAAGACGTTTTGAGTTTCAATCATCCATCTCATAATATATGCAGTGTTAGTTTGATATACAATGTGTGACTAACGACTTATGTCGACAAAACCATTTCTTAATTATATATGCAAAGTTTCTGAAACTTGATTCATACTCGAAATTAGAATAACACAAGGAACCAATCAGGCGGCCAAAAGTTGTTTGGGAGTACTAGAAAGGAATCATGTTTTATGTGGTTAAGTTAAAGGAGGTAGATCTTTGACTAATACCCGAAGACCATTTTGGAAGAACAATTTTTATACAAAATGCATGTGTGCCTGGCTTTGGTGTTTGTTTTACAATAGAGATATAAACGGAACGGTTTCAGTTTGGAAGTTCATGGTTTTTTGGCATTTGGGGACAGAACCTTTGTTAATTTTTTTAGCTAGTCAAGGCAAAAAAGACACATAATTTACACTCAGCATTCTTAAAGTCTTTGGATCTTCTGAAAATTATACAGCGCACCCGGGTGCGCCGCGCACCCGTCTATCTCCGCCGTCCATTTTGAAAAAGTCAAAAGTCCGCGTCAAATAGACGGCGGAGATGGACAGGTGCGCTGAATACGCTCTCTGGATCTTCTGAAAATTAAGGGGAAAAGAAACCGTTCATACTGAAAGCTGGGAACCTAACTACGTTGTTATCTAGCTTCTGGACAAAAACTAACATTCTTAATCCGGAAACTTGTTTGTCCGTGTTATTTGCCAAAGAAGAAACACCAGTGAAATTAGAAAATTAAATTTGTGGGATTCGGTCGACACTATCAGCTTTTGTCATATTGAATTGGAATGTAGTGCTCAACAAATTTGTGATGAAGGTTTTGCTTCTCTAATATCATGAAGCTTCTCCCCAAGCCTCTTCCTACTTCCACAAATCCTGCCATTAAGCCTCTTAGCCTTCGTTTAATTTTATACTCTCTGAGCTCGCTCAGAAACCATTATGTAAATTTTCATACAAAGAAAGTGAGGTCTTTGTAAGCGAAGATCTCCATGATTAAACGACTATTGTTGCATGTGTAATCATATGAAAACAGAGAAAATTTCAATATTTTGTGAATGATGATGACACATAACGAAACAACAGTAAGCTTACATTCGAAAGTTATGAATTTAAAGCAAAAGAAAAACTCGAGTAACTAATTAATTGAAATCAATCTCAAGTGTTGTATATGGATAGCATTCTTATATTTTGGCGTGAGCGTACTTGGATACATCATTTGGCATATATATTACATGAAAATTAGATAACCAATGTAGCAGTAATACTCTTCAGACGTCTTTTCGCGCGCCCGCAATGTACGTGTTCCCTTTTGTCGATCACTGAAATCTCAGCGATTTTTTCATAACAAGTCTCTGAAAACTCAGCCAAGGATTCAAAGACTGATGAAAATCCAGTACAAACAGCATTTGCTGCGACCTCTCGCTTCTCTATCCTGCTATGGAGCGCCTTTTCCTCTTCGCTTAGCTTGTACTCCAAACTCTCCAACTTTTCATCGTCCCCCTCATCATCAAATTTAATAACATTTATCTTAAGTTCCTGAACCCTTCTCTCGAGTCTCTTAACCTTCCTCTTTTGTTTCCCTTCCTTCCTCAGTTGAACCTTCAGTTCTTCAACTTGTTTCTCCAAGCTTTTCATGGCATCAGTTACTTCCTTGACAGGCAGCTCCTCCAAACCAGCTGATGACCACGTTTTCAAGAGCAAAGATAGAATGTGGTTTTCATGAATGTCATCTTCACAAAACGATGGGAACGAGTGGCTGACCCAACTGTCAAGAGCTCCAACGTAGGCCTTTTGTGAAGAAATATATGCAGCAAAGCATCTTCTCCAATTGGAAAGGTCTTGTTTAAGCACTTTAATTTTCTTATAGGTTGAGGCATCGTTGATCTTTAATACATCATATGTTTCTGCTTTGGACATGATGTCCTTTTGGATGCTATGGCATTCTGACATCACCTTCCAATCTCTCCATAGGGCTTTTAGCAGCTCACCGATTTGCTGCTGCAGCTCTCCATCTCTCAGTTTTTGGATTTCTTTGAAATTGTATACCGCACAGCTTTTGGCAACCTCACCTCCATCCTTGTCGAGTTTCTTCACCTCATTATAGAGCTTTGTCTCCCATTCGCATAACTCCTTCAGTGTAGAAGAATGCTGCTTATTCCTGGGCAATTTATCCCCCAATTCAACATTACAAGCCGAACCAACTCTGACGGAGAGACTAGTCGTGAGTGACCGGCATAGCTTACTGAACGTTCCTTCACCACAACTTTGCGCTCCAACATCTTCGGTTTTTAGCAGTTTCGAAACATTGTTGCCGGATTTGTAAGCCACTTGGAATTGAGCCTCTAATATTTCCGGAAATATCTTGCCTAATGAATCATGGTACTTATTCTGCGCCTCTTAAAGCTGATCCCTACGTTGACAAGCCAATTCCAACAGCCCTATTCTGTCTTCACAAACTTTTACAGATTTTGAACTTACACCTCCCATTTTTCGAGTAAACTGGTTGTGTACTTGTTAATGGCAAGCAAATATTTCGAACAAGCTCTAATTCTCTTAAGCAAAACAAGGAAGAATGTGATCAGAGTTGCAGTGCCTTGCTCTTCATATATAGTGGGTGTTAATTCCTACCTACTAATGTTAGGAGAATAAGAAATAATCCTTCAAATAAGAGGCATAGGCGGTGATTTTTTTTGCAGGGCTGCTCATCTTCCCATAGAGACAAGGAAAAAAAAAAAGCCCACAACAGAAAACACCTAAAACCCATAGGAAATAGGAATCAATCAAATTTCCCAACCGTAGAACGTGATTGCTCCTCCTTAGAGTCTCAGATCAATACTGCAGAGCATTCTTGTGCAGAGTTGATATGTTGTCTTTGAAAATAACCATGTTTTTGTATGGTTTGTAAAAGAAACAGATGTTTGACCAACACCCAAAGACGATTTAAAGAAGACACAATGCATGTGTGCGAGGCTTTGGTTGCATTCATTATGTTGTTTACAATAGAGATAATGCAATGGTTTTCTGTGTTTGTGTGCTAACAGACGCTAAACCCTACACACATATATATATATATATATACCACTTGATCTTGATCAGCTACATGCAGAGAGACAATAATGGTGAGTAACTAGTGAAAGCAATCAATCGTTATTCAGAAGATGGGCTAAAGTTGTCTATAAATTTCAAGTAAGCAAATTAAACTGGATCGACATAGAAAATACTGTTACAATGAAATTTAACTAAACATTAAAATGATAACAAAAAAACAAAAAAAAACTTTCTAGCTGGCTATCTCAGTGTTGTGCTTCCTTGCAACCTCGGCATAGTCTTGAGAAGCTTTGGTTGTAAACTCAGCCAACGATTTGAAAATTAATGCAAACCTCTCCTGAATCACGTTTGTAACAATCTTTGTGTTCGTCTTACTTGTTTTATAGGCCTTTTTCTCATTCTCTAGTCTCTTCTTCAATCCATTCAGCTCCTCCTCCTTCTTGTTCTTCTTCTCATTCTTCTTCTTCGTCGACTTTAAAGTTTCCTCCAAAATATCCTCATTAAGTTTATCAACTTTTTTCTTGCGTTCCTGCTCCTTGTTTTGCTCTTCCCTAAGCCTTTTCAATTCTTTGTCAAACTCGCCCATAGCTTTACTCACTTCCTTGTCCTCCAGTTTTTCCAAACAAGCTAACCAATCTCCGAGCAGTCTTGTGCACTTGTTACCCTTTTCTGTGTTTTCTCCCTTTTCTGAGTTTTCTCCCTTTTTTGACTTTTCTCCCTCTTCGAAATATGATGATGGAAGCGAATGTCTGCTCCACTCATGTAGAGATTTAATGTAGCTCTTCTGTGAACAAAGATAGGAAGTGAATGCGGCACACCAATTCTGTAGTTCTGTTTGAAGTTTGACAGTAGCAGTTCTGGCATTATCTTTTTCATGAGGCTTAAATAGAGATTTTTCTGACATGATCAGGTATTGGATCTCATGGCACTTTGACATGCTCTTCAAACTTTCTTGCAGGCTTTTTAAGAGACCAGAAAGTTGAGTTTCCAGCTCACCGTCTCTCAGCTCTTTAATTTTCTTGAAAGCATCTCCAGCGGTTTGTTTGGCAACTCTTACATCAATTGTTCCTCCAATTTTCTCCTCAACCTCGACTATCTCTACCAATCTCTCTAGAGATTTCTCCCTAGCATGTAGCTCCACTAGTGTTGAGCAATGCTTCGGTGCTTCAGCTGTCTCACCAACTCTAACGGACTGACTTCTTGCAAAACTAAAGCCTCTAGTAGAGCGACTCCTTGTTGCTGACCGACCAAAACTACTCTTGTGTTGTTTAGCACTTTCAACACATTTTTTATCTAGTAAATCGCAAACGACACTGCCAGACTCGCATACCTTCTTGAACTGAAGGTTAACATCTGAAAACCTCTTTTCACGAGTCTCTGCAGGTTGATGCTCTACATTATTCTCATCTTCCTTCTTGGCAGTACTTGATTCTGCACTCATATTCACATCTTTTTTCTTATTACCCTTCCTTGTTTTCTCTTTCGTGGTCCATGAATCTTCATTCTTAGAAGTATTGGTCTTCTCTATCACCATACTTGAATCTTTCTCGTCATGATGTTCTTCTTCTTTTTCCTCTCCATGATGCATGGTATCCTGTAACTTGTCAGAATCAGAATTAAGTGAGCAATGTGCGCCCACAAATTCGTCGATGGCTGTTGCCATCTTGTCCTGCAAGGCATTGTAATTTTTTTGTGCGTTTGCAAACGCCTCCTGCCGCTGTACAGCCAATATCGCTAACTTAACTCTATCTCTGCAGAGACTATTTTTTCCGGATACAGAAACAACACCTCCCATGATTATGTTTGGGGCAAACAAAAGGCTTTAGTTATCGAAGGCAAGATATCTAGAACGTAAGGAAGCAAACAAAAACTATGATTCATGTAAACGTTAAGTCTCTTTAAATACTAGTTCAAACTGAAATTCTTAGGAAAACTAGGAAACAAAAACGACTAGGAAATTTAATCCTACAACTGTAGGTGTTTTCCAAATCGGGAAATCAAATCAACTAAGGCGGTACATAACTTCTTTGTATCACCTTCCAGAATTTATAACCTGTGTCTTGACTAGGAGTGAATCAAACCGAAAAGAAGTAGGAAAAACATTGGAAAAGGTATCATTAAAGCCCTAAAGAGAAAAATTTGTGAATATCAAAAACTCTTTCAGAAATATGATATAAGAAACATAGATGTACATGTACACATTGAATTCATAAGAAGGGACAATATTTTGACAACAATGAAGGGACTGGTACACACGGATTGATCCTTAATTGGAAAAAAAGGTGGAAAAAAGGGAATGCCCCAACATAGATGCCATTACATCCACGAATACAACGACTGTTGGTGTCACTGCTGTGATGATGCAGTTGGTGCTGTTCCAGATTCAGATGGTGCGGACTCTGAAGGTCCAGAACTTGAAACTGCTGGTGCCGATGACGTAGAAGCTGGGGGTGTCGCAGAATGCTGCTGGTATTGTGTGTTCATTGGCAATGATTGTTGTGGAGGCACTGCAGCATGATATTGCGGACGGTATTGTTGTTGGTAAGCTGCTGGCGGTGGAGGCATATAACCTGCATAAGGGGGAGGATAAAACTGCTGCTGATAATAATGGCCCTGTGGTTGTGCCATGGTTTGAAAAGCATAATGTTGCCTCTCTGAACCAGATTTGTTCTCACCGGACCCTGTGGGCCCATTTAGAGCTCCATCTTGTGATCGAACAACAGCACCCATTCTTTGAGGATCCATTGATGGATAAAATGTCCTCTCATGTGAAGATGGTGGAGGTGGCATGTTGTAGTAGTGCTGGACTGGTGCAGATTGGTCTTGTATTTGGTTCTGCTGTTGTGATATCACTGCTCGAGGCAACAATCCACTATGAGCCACTGCCTGCTGCCTAGCTTCATCTGTGCCGTCTGAGTCCTGTTTTGGTGCTTGTGGCCTACCCCACATTAACTTCAATCTCAAACCCTTTATTACCAGTTTATTGGAGAGTTCTTCTGCAGCCTTTTCTGCACCCTCTCTTGTTGTGTAGGTTACGAAAGCACAAGCTCGTTGGAGTACCATCCTAACAGATTCTATTTCACCATGAGCATAAAAGTTATCCCTGAGATCCTGCTCTGTAATTCTCTCATCAAGCCCACCCACGTATAGGGTTCTGATGCTTTCATCCTCGGGAGGTTCTAGGGAAGGCATCTCTCCAGCCTTGTTCAGTAGCTTCATCGCGACTGGATCATTGACTCTGCAGATAATTTATAGATTAAAAAGCGAATATCAGTTTGTTAGCTGAATATAGTAGCTAGATGCTGCAGTAGTATACTCCTATTACTTTGCAACCCCCAAAAGACGGTTCTTTCTTCAATTAATTGGGTGGTATGTAAACAAAATTCTTGACACAACAACCGGAAAAAAAAAGAAGACTCCAGTTGCCTGCTCAATGTGAGCGAATAAGTGATCAAGTATACAAATTTTCCAATTTAAAGCAGTCAGCAGGAATGTAACATCATGACATAAAACATGCAACCACAGACCAATGAACTTTGATTTTAAAAACAGTAAAGTTGGACATTAACATACCCATAGTAACGATCTTTAATGTTTTGTTGTGCCAACTCCCCAGTTATGGGCATTTCGTGCCTGTAAGGGCACTCGGCGCCTCTTGTGCACTCACCCCGAATGTAGAAACTGCAGACATGTGCTCTGTTCCTTTTGTAATAGGGTGCTGTTCTTTGAAGCTTCAGAATAGTGTCACTGGGCCGAGCTTTCCCGTAGGAAGATTCATAATCTATACCAGCTCTAGCCTGCATACATCAATAACACAATTAGTTTATGCTAAGGCGTTCCAGAAAATATATTAAATTAGATACTGAACTAAAAGACAGAAACATACCTTTCGGTCGTGCTCCTACGGCAAAAAACTCCCTATTGACATCACTCTTGGGGATCACATCCGTGGAGTTGATAGCCATAGCAGTGTCTCGAACCTGCACCGGCAAGCCATATTCGAGGTCCAAGATGCAAACTTGACACACATTCTTCAACTTACTGCACGTCTGGCAAATCTCAGTCTTCTTGAACCGGGCATCACGGCCAGGCCTCCACCGGAAAACAGTAAACGGCCGAGTACAAGTCTTGCACTCCTTGTCGTAATCCGCTTTTGTCATGCGAACATAAGGATTGTCACCCAGGCAAGACTCACAGATGATGGGGAAGTCTGACCTTTCCCAACCATCTGCCTCCACATTCCTCAGCAACCTGTGCGCCATTTCACCTAAATCACACCCTAAAAAAACAACCTAAATGTCAAAATTGAGTCAACCAATCTCGCAATTTCAAACTCCATATGACCAAAATCCTAACAAACCCTGTGCTACCTAAACCCTAACATCATAATGATTTCCCTAATTCATAGATATAAACCCCCAAATCAGAAACCCTAGCAAAAAATCCAAACTTAAACCCAATGAATATAAACCCCCAAATCAGAAACCCTAGCAAAAATCCAAACTTGAACATAATGAATAGCTCAAATTGGGGAATACAAGGGAAATTCAGCCCTAGATTGAAGCATTAAATTTAGAAAACACAATTGCAGAATTGAAGGGAGATGAAATTACGAAAAGACCAACCTGGAAGATATAGAAACTAGAGAGAGCTTCAGCGTTTGCAGCCAAAAGAGAGCTTCTTCTTTCTTCGCGGTTCTCAAGTAGAGGAGGCGGGGTCGGTTTTGTTGTCGAATGACTAACTTAACCCTCTGCTTGGTTACCGAAAAAGCCCGTATAGGCCCACTACACCTATGACCGCCTAGACGCGACACACTTCCGCCAAGCCCACAAAAAAGCCCAGTTTGCTTTATTTTGTTTCTGGAAAAAAAAAGTTTAACAAATCACTTATACATATTCCAAAAAGATTTGAAACACAAATAAATTCAGTTGTGTGGTTGTTAATCAAATAACAACAGTTTTTAACAAATAAGGACAAATTATTTTCTACTTGTCATGTGTCATGGTTTAATTTACTAAACTAACCTTATACAAAATAAATCAAATTAAATCAGACCCCACCATGTATTGTTTTAACTGCTACTGCACTTACTGGAATATTGCTGCTACTACACTTCCAATAAATGCAGTAGCAAATTTTTAGTGGTTCAGCTAGTGTAATAGCAGCTTCAGTAACTACAATACTACAATAGCAGGTTTTCAATGGCTCAACTAGTGTAGTATCATGTTAAACTAGAGAGTTAGCTGCTACTACACTTCCAACAAATGTAGTAACAGGGTTTTAATGGCTCAACAAGTGTTGTAGCAGCTATTTTCAATACGTGATGTAGTAGCAGGTTTTTATTAGTTCAGCTAATGTAGTAGCAACAGCTTCAGTAACTGCAATATTGACAGAAAAATTCATTTATGACTGCTACTATTGATAAGGAAAGTTTATTTATGAATTATGCTACTGTTCGCTTCTACTACATCACTTGACATGGTCTCTGCTGCTGTAGAACACTTATACTTCTTTTTTTTTTTTTTTTTTTTCTACTACATGTTGTACTCTTGTTGTAGTTATGCTATTGCCCTCATGTTTTTATAGTTTCTACTAGTACATACAGATTGAGTCTCATCCAATTATACAGTTCTACGCATTCATCCATCCAATGTCATCACCCTATAGACATCGACAACATTACTAAATCACTAAGACCCAAACCGATTTCACTTCTGGTTCTAAGTGAATTCCATTCTTTCTCACCTCAATTTTGCCCTCATCGCCTTTCAAATCCCTAACCCCAAATTGACTCACCTTCACTTCCAAATCCTAAACCCAGCCTCTACCAGTACTCGAAAATGACAGAGCTGAGCTGACGATTCCGGCGAGGCCGTGGACGGCGACGCGGCGAGAGTAGAAAAGGCAGGGCAAGGTGACGTCGACTCCGGTGACTTGGAAGGGGTCGGTGGTGAGGCGGAGGGCGGAGTAGGGGAGGAGAGTGGGGAGGATGGAGCCGGAGGAGATGGATCAGAGGTCGGAGAGGGAGAGGCGGAGAGGGACGAAGTGGAGGCGGAGCGTTTCCGTGTAGGACGACATTGTTTGGATCATGTCGAGGGCGAAGAGGGAGGCGTTGGTGGGAGCGAAGATGGTGAATGAGGCATTGGGAGGAAGCTTGAGGATCTCATACTGGAGGTCAAAGGTGGCCATGGTGTTGCAGATGAGATTGTAGCCGTGGTTGCGAAGCATGCGCTGCATTGACTCGTACTCGCGGGAAGAGATCGACGCCGTGCACGTCGGGAAACTGAGGAAGATGACGGTGGTGAGGAGGAGGAGGAGTATCAGAATTGATGAGAGTGATCGGACGGTGAACGCCGCCATGGAAAGAGCAGAGAGAGAGGCGGAGAAGTGGGATGAATAGAAATGGCGGCTAGGTATTTTGAGGCAGTGGCAGTTTTGTAGATATTTCAAAAAAGAATGATTTTTTAGGTATTTTAAATAAAAAATTGCTGACAGGGCGTGGTACTATGTATTATGGGTTTGAGTTTAAGTCCTTATTTGTTTAAATCTGTTCAAAATGTGAGTTTTCTGTTTTATACAACTGTTTAGGGTAGTAGGATCGATGTCATTTTCTAAAAAATTAAGTCTTATAGGGTTTCTTCTAAACACATAAACATGAAGCTAATTTTTCAAGCTAATTTTATTGCAGTGCGTTAATTAATGTTACAATAAGTTTCAGTTTAACCTCCTAGTAGAACTAGGAGAGCTACTCGACCGGTGTCATCAACTCCACGTACGATCGACGAGGCCATCAACCGCCCCACTCTCAGAGTCGACTAAACTAGAGTGAGCTAGCGAAAATTGTGTTTCCATATCACATGTTATATATCGATCCATTAATGGTTATTTTTAGTTGATAACTTCCAATATATATTTATATATATATATATATGGCCTCTACCTAGGTAAAACACATTTGTTACAAACTGTAGAGAATCAAAGGATGCAGTATTGTTCATTTATACTTCATCAATTAATCAAGCATTAGAAACCCAGGGATGATATGTAACAATCAAGAATGAAACAAGTACATGAGTACACAAAAAGATTAATCATTTGCTTCGCTTTTATTTATTTAAATAAGTAATACACCGAGTTATGCTTTACAATAGATATGATATTACATGGTAGATATGAAAATTCAAGTTGTTTTATGTAACTGTAGCCGTAAATAGGCTTAGTAGTGGCGAGGAGGTGGAGGGGACTTGTAGTGGCGAGGAGGTGGAGGTGGAGGTGGAGGGGACTTGTAGTGGCGAGGATGTGGTGGTGGAGGGGACTTGTAGTGGCGAGGAGGTGGAGGGGACTTGTAGTGGCGAGGAGGTGGAGGGGATTTGTAGTAGTGTGGGGGAGGAGAGTGAGTATGGGGAGGAGGAGGTGAAGGAGATGGTGGAGGGGGAGACTTGTAGACATATGGAGGTGGTGGTGACGGGGAAGGTGGAGGTGGGGACTTGTAATGATATGGAGGTGGAGGTGAGGGTGAGGGTGGTGGTGGTGACTTATAAATGTAGGGTGGAGGAGGTGATGGGGAAAGAGGAGGCGGGGACTTGTAGACATATGGAGGTGGTGGTGATGGAGATGGAGGAGGTGGAGACTTGTAAACGTAAGGAGGAGGAGGTGATGGAGACGGTGGAGATTGTGATGGAGATGATGTTGGATTTGGTGTTGGAGATTGTGTTGGAGATGGTGTTGGATTTGGTATTGGAGATGGTGTTGGAGATGATGATGGAGATGGTGTTGGAGATGGTGTTAGAGATGGTGATGGAGAAGGTGTTGAAGATGGTGATGGAGATGGTGTTGGAGATGATGTTGGATTTGGTATTGGAGATTGTGATGGAGATGATGTTGGAGATGGTGTTGGAGATGGTGTTGGAGATGGTGATGGAGATGGTGTTGGAGATGGTGTTGGAGATGGTGTTGGAGATGATGTTAGAGATGGTGTTGGAGATGGTGATGGAGATGGTGATGGAGATGATGTTGGATTTGGTATTGGAGATGGTGATGGAGATGGTGATAGAGATGGTGATGGAGATGGTGGTGATAGAGATGGTAGAGATTGTGATGGAGATGGTGATGGAGATGGTGGTGGTGGTGACTTGTAAGGAGGTAGAGGTGAGGGTGAGGGTGGCGGAGGTGGTGATGAGTTGGGCGGTGGCGGAGGTGGTGAAGACTTAGGCTGTGGTGAAGGCGGAGGTGGCGGAGGTGGTGAAGGCGGAGGTGGTGAAGGCGGAGGTGGTGAAGGCGGAGGTGGCGGAGGTGGTGAAGACTTAGGCTGTGGCGGAGGTGGTGAAGGCGGAGGTGGCGGAGGTGGTGAAGACTTGGGCTGTGGCGGAGGTGGTGAAGGCGGAGGTGGTGAAGACTTGGGCTGTGGCGGAGGTGGTGATGACTTGTAAGGAGGTAGGATGGGAATAGGAGGTAGCTTGGGAATAGGAGGTAGGATTATGGGAGGTAAAAGAGGAATAGTAGCATGAACACTAGTAGTAGCTAAGAAGCAGAATGTCAAACAATAAAACATGGTAATGATGAGCGAAGAAGGCCTTGGCTTTCCCAAGGCTCCCATTTCTGCTCTTCGTACAACTAGCTTGTTTGTAGTGAGTGGTAGTAGTAGATGTGATTTCTAAGCTTGATAGCTAACCCTTTTATAGTAATCTCTGTACTCGTTTTGGGACGTGACATGGTTCATTTTTTTCAAGATAACAAGATGAAAGTCTACTGTTAATAATGACTTGATCCAAATTAATGAAACTTGGAGATTTTAAAAATAAGGACTAATCAGTTTACCCCCATCAACTTTAGGTCGATCATCATGTTAATCCTTCTTCTTTCAATTTCATCAAAAACACCCTTCAACTCACAATTTTCATCAGCCGTGTCTAAACCTCAGTTTTCCATCCAATTTCTCCGTCAAATGATGACGTGGCATTAAGAAGAAGT
>NC_020494.1:22764568-22771959 GCF_000184155.1 Fragaria vesca subsp. vesca | reverse complement strand
TCTTCTTCTTCTTCTTCTTCTTCAACCTCTCTATGAAATTATGTACTTTACAAATTCATAAACCCAAAAATCACACAATGAATTAGTCCAAAACAAACAACACCCAGAAATCGTATTCATTCGATAGCTAAATTAAAAGCTATTTAGTTTCCTTATTCTCCTACAAATTTGTTGATTGTAATATAGAGAAATAAGGGTCTCCCGCAGAGGATTAAATTAAACTAAAAGCTTCAACAAATGTCATAAAACGTGACTGCAGCTCCTATTGAACAACAGTCAAAAATTAAAAGAAAAACTAACCTAGATGTCTCAGAAAAACATGAAAATTTGCAGAGGTGTACTAGACACACAGAGAGTCTAGCACACAAAATTTGAGATTATTTGGAGTTGATTTTATAGGGAAATAAAATATGGGAAAATGACGGACAGAAGATAAGAAAACTGAAAACTGATTTCAAATTGGTTGAGAATCAAGATAATGAGACTAGCTAAGGAGGAAGTATCCACCCCCGACAATCACACAACACACTTTGTCCAATTTGTGACCAACTAACTCAATTGAAGATGCTTAGATTAACTAGGTACGGTTGAGCACGATTTATTACTCTCTCTTACTTTGTACAGTAGGCAGGAAGTGCTCTACACCTAAACTATTCTCAAACATTCTAACCTAAAGGTGCATGTATTAGGTAAAATAAGCAGAGATCAATGAGCATGAAAAGAGTTTGAGCAATCACTAGGCGTCGCAATAAACTTAGCGCCTTGCTAAACCTACGGTTTCGTCTGCTCGCTAGTGAAAACTACCGATTACTTCTCTTGACAATTTGAGGGATCTGATATTGACCCAGACATCAAATAATCAAAGTATTAGAACCCTAACATGTATACTAAGTAGGTCTCCAAAGCACACACACAAAAAATTCATCGATGAATAATCGGTAGACAAAACCTCAATGTCATTAATTGCAAAAACAAAATTGAAAATCAAAGCATGTTATGAATCATGTCTACTATGAATTTAGTTGCACATAATGAAAATTGAAAACACAAAAGAGTTCATGGAAGAGGAAGACAACAATGACCAAGATTGGAAAATCCTTGAGAAGAGATAGATCTTTTTTCGTCTGATTCTCTTGTTCTTTTTCTTCCCGAGGTCCTCTTCGCCCTCCTTGTCTTGTGTATCAGATGATATTAGGGTTAGAGGACCTTAATTTTCGTCCATGGGCTTGCCGATATAGTTTGGGCCTTAAAATTGAAGTTTTGGTCCAAATCATAAATTCGGGCAGACTGACCTTCGGCCACTAAAATGATCATAACTTCTTCTCCAAAATAGGTATTGACGATCCGTAAAAATTTCTGGAATGTAGACTCTTGAAGCTTTTTATTAATATATAACTCATTGTCTGGATCGTTGTGAGCTTATCACAATCCTCTACCGAATTAGCTGATAATTTCAGGCCAATCTTCATAATTCTTTCCTTGCACGACATGGATTCATTTTCCTTCAAGATTTCTCCTCTTTTGCTTCATATTCCCTTCTTTGCTCCGGAACACCTAATAAACATAAAAATAACTAAATCAAATGGAAAATACGATATAAAAAGGAGAATTAACCATCATATCGTCGCATATTTATGCTCCTATCAAAGACCCCCATACTTAAGCTTTGCTAGTCCTTAGAAAACACAAATACTAACTAAACAAAGTCCGTAGCAAACACAAATACTAACTAAACAAAGGACACCACCCTAATGTCTTCCAAACATCTCAGAGAACTTATAACGCCTACAATGGTCAACCAAAATTCAAGCTATCATGTATTAAAACTCTCAATTTCACTTAAGAGTTGATTTATTTTAACAGCCATGATGCTCAAATCCTTATGCAAGGATGATTAAACCAATCCAGCAAGTAAGAACCAACTTATTCATGGGTCAACAAGTACTAACTCAATTTCTCACAAAGATGCACTCAATTTCTTTTAACTCGTGATTTTCTGGCTCAATCTTTTAATTGTATGCAAGAGAAAGTAGCTCGCATATTTATATTAACAAAAAGCACATGGCAACATAAATAAACCTCGTGAAGGAATCAATTACTCACACAAATGAACCACATCATAGGCTCAACTCTTAGAACAAACTCCACAGATCAAGTTTTGCTCATCTTTCATATCAAAATGAACTTTACAAGATAATACTTGGGCTAAGCTAGGGGAAAACTTATGTCTTGTTCTTTAATTTCCCAAACTCTGACATAGTTGTTATACAATTTTTTTTTTTTTTTTTTTTTTTTTTCATATACAAGACAAGCTAAATAAAGATTAAGATTGGTTTCCTAATTACAGTTTGGCCACTTACCATCTTGTAGCGAAAATTGTATAATCTCTTTTATGCTTATTTGTGCAAGGAGAAAGTCTCCTTGTATATGATATGATATGCTTAACCTTGCTTGTATACTAGAGGTCGGGGAGATATATGATATGCTTCATTATTTCCTTCCCGTATTGTATTTTGGTGTGGAAAATAAGTAATAATTATAACTTATTTGTATATGTGGGATTCACGAATGAGGGAAAGGTATTGGCATTGGATCTTCACATCTACAATAGTGCTGGAAATTCTCTAGACTTGTCTTTTCCCGTTCTTGAGCGTGCTATGTTTCACTCAGATAATGTCTATGAGATTCCAAATGTGAGTATTGTGGGAAGAGTTTGCTTTACTAATATGAGAGCCCTTCTAATGAGGATCCTTAAGTTGAGGACTTTTCGGCTTATCCCACCTTTTGATCTTATATCCACATCTTGACCGTTCAGTTTATAGGTATTTATGAGTAGATCATTTATGCAAATTTTCAGTTATATTGAAAATTGTTAAGGCATTCATAAGTGTGATTTATCAATTATGAACTTGAACGGTTCATATTTGACAGATTTGGTTCGTCTATTAATTTGATATAGTTTGTTATCTTAATGAATACCAATTTGGCTGAAAATTTGTAAAAATAATCTACTCATAAACCTAAAAACTGAACGGATGAGATGTTAAAATGTGATAAAAAAATTGGGTCTTTTAAACTATAAACCGAAAATCCTCACCAAGTCCTCAACTTAAGAGTCTTCACTAGAAAAGTTTCCTTACTAATATACCTAATAACACTGCTCCGAGGATTTGGTGGTCCTCAAGGGATGATTATTGCTGAAAATTGGATCCAAAGAATTGTCGTAGAACTGAAACAAAAAAAAAAGCCCAGAAGATAAGAGTAAGTTAAAACTTTTCTGTGAGCAAGTAGTCCTTATGTTCAAGTTGGGCCTTCAGATTATAACTACTATATTTGCTTATGGCCGTGTTTGGTACCATGGACTAGATTGGATTTCTAATCAAGTCTTGTTCCAACTTGACTAGATTGAATTTTGAGATATCTGCCTCCTATCCAATAGGATGTTTGTTACACTAGAAAAGAATTGGATTGAGATTGAGACTCTATCCTTTACAGAAGAAGAAAATTTAAAATAACAAAAGAAAAATCGTAAAGGCCTCCACCGCTGGCTCCGCTTCTCCCTTGACTTCCTCCCCTTCTGCTCCCCCCACCTCGTCGCCTCCTCCTTCGGCCTCCTCTACCTCTGGGCTGACTCCCCCTCCGACTCCTCTAAGTCCGTCCTCCTCAGCAACCCCCTCACGTGCCACTTCCGGGCGTTGCCCCAGCCCGGCTCTATCCTTGTTGACTCCGCCGATACAGTTATAGGCCTCACTGAGCTCACCACGCGCTTCTCCGTCAAAGAGGACGACCGCTAGCTCAAATTCTCCTCCAATCTCCCGTCCAAGCCGAATCATATTACTACTACTTGACGGAGGCCAAATCGGGCGGTTGGGGGCAGTCGGCATGGTTGTGGTCGCACCAATTGAGGATGGTGGTCTTGGGGATTAAATTGGAGAAATCGGGTCGGGTCCCGTCGGGGAGCTCGGGGGCGTAGCCGAATTCGCGGCAGACTAGGATGGAGCGGATGAGGTCAGGAAACTAGAATCGAGCAGAGGAAAGAGACAAGCTTTTTTTGTTCTTCAATCAAGAGTTAAATTTGAGGCTGGATATAATTAATAACACCATCTTAACAAGATTTGTTACCCACCTCTGACAGGATTTTTGATTTCCAACCCATACAAATCTGGGTCTCCAAACGACTCATGTCCTCTGACAGGATTTATATTTGCCTATCCAGCAACTATATCATGACAAACAAACACAGCCTATGTGTGCTTGTGATTGGATTCCCTTTCAGAAAATTAATTTTCAAGGTGAAAGGTCGATATTGCATTATGGTCAACAACTTGAACATAGTACACTGGCCCTGCTTTGGAACGAACTAAACCTATCTTGTGAATTTTCAAAGGCTCGCGATGATGTTTGCCAATATAATACTCGTAATCGGTGGCGGAAGCGTGGTGTAGTCATGATACCAACAAAGTTTGGCATATCATTTACATTATAGTAAATCACATATACATTCTCCAAAAGATTTGAAACACAAATAAATCCACTTGTGTTGTTGTGTTGTTGGTAAACAAATAAAGACAGTTTTTAACAAATAAGGACGAATTGTTTTCTGCTTGCCATGTGTCATGGTTTAATTTACTAATCTGCCCTTGTATAAAATAAATCAAATTAAATCAGACCCCATCATGTATTGTTTTAGCTGCTATTGCACTTGCTGGAATGTTGGTACTACTACACTTCCAATAAATGCAACAGCAGATTTTTAGTAGTTCAGCTAGTGAAGTAGCAGCTTCAGTAACTACAGTAGCAGGTTTTCAATAGCTCAACTAATGTAGTGTCATGTTAAACTAGAGAATTAGCTGCTACTACACTTCCAACAAATGTAGTAGTAGGGTTTTAATGGTTCAGCTAGGGTAGTAGCAGCTTCAGTAAGTGCAATAATAAGTTTTTAGTGGCTCAACAAGTGTTGTAGCAGCTATTTTCAGTACGTGATGTAGTAGCAGGTTTTTATTGGTTCAGCTAGTGTAGTAGTAGCAGCTTCAGTAACTACAATAGCAAGTTTTTAGTGGCTTAACTAATGTAGTAGCATGTTAAACTGGAGAGTTAGGTGTTACTACACTTCCAACAAATGTAGTAGCAGAGTTTTAATGGTTCAGCTAGTGTGGTAGCAGCTTTAGCAAGTGCGGTTGCATGTTTTTAGTGGCTCAGCAAATGTAGTAGCAACAACTATTTTTAGTACATGATATAGTAGCAGGTTTTTATTAATTCAACTAGTGTAGTAGCAGCTTTAGTAACTGCAATATTGACAGAAAAATTCATTTATGACTGCTACTATTGATAGGGAAAGTTCATTTATGAATTATACTACTGTTCAGTTTTGCTACATCACTCGTCATGGTCTCTGCTACTGTATAACACTTATACTTGTTTTTGTTTTTTTGCTACTACATGTTGTTGACAGGACCCACCCTAAATTTCATCTTGAAATCCGATGTAATTCCTGCGGGGTCCACCTCCAAGGAAAATTTATCGAAAATTCGGCATAATCTACCTTGAAAATGGACAACCCTTACCTGAAAAATCCAACTTAACACTTCTATAAACAAATATCCATCCTCAACATCTGGAGCCTTCCTGCTCTCCAAGTTCATCACATCTCCCAATATAACAATTACTCAATAAACTAATCCCACAACCAACAATAACCAACATTAATTCACTAACTAGTTATCAGAGCATATCTAAAGTTAAACGAAAAATAATGACTAAAGAATAAGCGAAAGCAGCCTCTGACCATGCCTCGACTTCATGTATGCTCGACCTCAAATAACTTAGCTTGCAAACTAGGCATTTAAACCAAAGGGCCAGGCGAAAGAAATTTAAAAACGTTAGAGTGAGTGGACGAAAAATAAACAAGTAACTGATCACAACATAACTAACCAAACTTAATTACTTTCCTATTTTCCAATAATCAAGAAATCTGTTGCATGCAAGTTTTGATAAAATCTTCATAAAGAAAATCCCAAGGAAACGGACTAGCCCCGCTAGTCAAAATATTGACAAAGATAAATAATAACCTTCATTGAAGAAAATACCAAAATAATGGACTAGCCCCACTAGTCAAAACAACAATAAATAATAAACAGATTTAACCATACAAGTGAGCCTCCCAGACTCGGTTGCCTCCCAGGCAAAGTACTCCAATACTCCCTACACCTTCATGTTATGATAACAGAGAAGGTGTAGGGCTTGCGTGATGTCGTCGACTACATCACATCACCCGAAGGCGAAAAGGGCTTGAGTAACCCCACTTAAAACGTGGAAGCTACATCGCCTCGAAAGGTGGAACAACATGCTAGGATGAATAATAATGATCCAACAAGTATGACATAAATAAAGAAACATAAATCCATGTGAGTTTTCCTGAAACTCATAATTAAAGCATAAGTACGATTCCCAACCGTATTCAAAGAATTCAAAAAGCAAAGAAACTAATTAAATTCCACGACGTGTCCCACACGTTAAAATGCTCAATGAAATAAATAACTTCAATGATTATCATCTTTTGAAAACCAGACAGTATGCAAATTAGTATGAAATCTCAAATCTGGAAATCATAAAGAAAATCCAAACTCAAATCTCAAATTATCAATCCGAGCTCAAATCCATAAATTATGACCAACATTTAATCCATGCATCAATCTCAAATAATTTTCAAGATCATTTCATATGCCGAAGTTATAATATATGCTCAGAAAATAAAATATTAAATTATAAAATCTTGCATGCATATTAATTAAAAACCAAAATGTCCACTCACAGATTTAGGCCTAAGCCTGACGAATTCAGAATCACCACTCAAGTGGGGTATCCTCGAATCCTGGCACAACAACCATGCTTAGGACCAAACTTCAATTCCGGAAAATAATTACGTGAATAAAAACATCTAACTCTCTTCCGTTGAACCCACTACTCTTAATAGGGTTAAACTCGCCGGATTCACACCAAACTCCACCACAACCTTAATTCATCAATTCTAACATTCTATAATAAATACCAAGGAAATCTCACGGCCGGATTTTCATTTTAACAACCGGCAAAATCTTTAATATTTTAAAAATCCCAAACCTTATCAAAACTCCTCCAAAAATTCCAAATTATACTTCATTAGACTCCTCTCATTATAACAAACTCAAAAACCTGAAAAACAACCTCCAAGAGGCGGCGCTGCCGGCAGCGGCGTCTATTGCCTCCCAAAATTTAACAGAATAATCCTCTCATCAAGCACAACAACTTTCATAACTAGCACTTAGTCCAATTCTAAGTTTAACTAGGGTAATCGAACCAAAATTACTCCATAAATCCTTAGAACTCAATTAAACATATCTCTACACTAAGAT
>NC_020494.1:22763279-22764548 GCF_000184155.1 Fragaria vesca subsp. vesca | reverse complement strand
GAGAGAGAGAGAGAGTGAGTGTGGGTGGGTGTTGGGCTTCTCCACACCTACCCGGTCCAACTTAAACACCCACAAAAATAAACCCACTAAATTTTACCCCTTTTTACCAACTCAAAATTTACCCTTTTATTTGATAACTTTTTCATGCTAACTCCGATTTTAACGCATAACATGTCTACGTACTCGTATTAACGTCCTCTACAACTTTCATGAAGTAAGTTTTCCCAAATTCCAAACGGAAGAAAAAGTCAACTTTTGGAGTCTTAAAACGTAACGGTTACTTAAAACGGTAAAAGGTCAAAGTAACCTAAAAGTAAATAACTGCAAATTGACTTAAGAACTGGGATGTGACAGTTGTACTCTTGTTATAGTATGCTACTGCACTCATGTTTTTAAAGTTTCTGCTACTACATACATATTGAGTTTGAGTCTCATCCAATTATATAGTTCGATGCATTCATCCATCCAATGTCATCACCCCACAAACATTGATAACATTACTAAATCACTAAGACCCAAACTGATTTCACTTCTGGTTCTAAGTGAATTTCATTTTTTCTCACCTCAATTTTTCCCTAATCGCCTTTCAAATCCCTAACCCCCAATTGACTCACCTTCACTTCCAAATCCTAAACCCAGCCTCTCCTCGTACTCGAAAATGACAGAGCTGAGGCTGACGATTCCTACGAGGCCGTGAACGGTGACGCGACGAGAGTAGAAAAGGCGGGGTAAGGCGATGTCGACTCCGGTGACTTGGAGGGGGTTGGTGGTGAGGCGGAGGGCAGAGTAGGGGAGGAGGAGAGTGGGGAGGATAGAGCTGGAGGAGATGGATCAAAGGTCGGAGATGGAGAGGCAGAGAGGGACGAAGTGGAGGCGGAGTGTTTCGGTGTAGGACGACGCCGTTTAGATCATGTCGAGGGCGAAGAGAGAGGCGTCGGTGGGAGCAAAGATGGTGAAGGATGCGTGAGAATCTCGTACTAGAGGTCAGAGTTGGCCATGGTGTTGCAGATGAGATTGTAGCCGTGGTTGCGAAGCACACGCTTCATCAACTCATACTCGCAGGAGGAGATGGACACCACGCACGTTGGGAAACTGAGGAAGACGACGATGGTGAGGAGGAGGAGTATCAGAACCGGCGAGAGTGATCGAATGGTGAACGCCGCCATGGAATGAGAGAGAGAGAGAGAGAGAGAGAGAGAGAGAGAGAGAGAGAGAGAGAGAGAGAGAGAGAGAGAGAGAGAGAGAGAGAGAGAGAGAGAGAGAGAGAGA
>NC_020494.1:22736017-22763259 GCF_000184155.1 Fragaria vesca subsp. vesca | reverse complement strand
GGACGAATAGAAACGGCGATTAGGTATTTTGAGACAGTGGCAGTTTTGTATATATATTTGATAAAAAAATAGTTTTTTAGGTATTTTACATAAAAAATTATTGATAGGGCGTGGTATTATGCATTATGCACTATAGGTCTGGACTTAATGTCTTTATTGTCTTTATTTGTTTAAATGTATTGAAAGTAACTGTTTAGGATAATTGTTTAGGATAGTGAAATGTCATTTTCTAAATTTTTTTTTAAAGCGAACTGGGTTTTCTGCGGGCTAGACAGAAATGACGCGCGTCCAGGCGATCATAGGTGTAGTGGGTCTCTGCGGGCTTTTCAGGCCCACTTAACAACAAATATTAAGACACGGGGTCGTCACACCCAAACTCATTCGCTCCAATCTCCATTTCGCTCCCGCGTCTCTTTCTCTCTCTCTCTCTCTCTCTCTCTCTCTCTCTCTCATCCTCTCAAATCTCATTTCTAGGGTTTCGCCGAACACCACCGTCCGCGGCGGAGCCGATCGTCTCCTCTTCACGGACGAGAGCCACGTCAACGCCAAACGCCGGCCCGTTGCCTCGCCGCGTTTCGATTCCAGAAGACGGAGATCTGCCTCTCCGATCTCCAGTTCGGCGCTTCGTTTCAGGTTTCGCGGTGCCGATGCGGCGTTCGATTCAATCGGTATGAGCGACGCCGATTCGGAGTTCGTTGTCGCCGAGGAGCACGAACGATGCGGTATACTTCTCTCTTTGGCTTCAATGATCGATCTGAGTTAGGGTTTTATTTTTACGTTTGCTTTTTAGGAATCGTTTAGTGTTTAATTTGATTGTGGTTAATGATTGCAGGTTAGGGATTGGTGTAATTGCCTTACAGGAGCCAGATGACCATGACAAAGCATCAGAGATAGATCCGTGATTTTGGTATGGTCAATTCTTCATACTCATGTTTTCAACATAATAAGCAATAATGAGTGTGCGGCTGTGTATTATGTATGATCACTGACTGCTTTTCCTGCTCAAAACTTGCGAGTGTTTGTTGATGATTGCTGTTTCGACTTGATTGTTATCTCTGACTAAAGATTTAGAGCGGGAATTCTAAGTAGGTAGATGCAGTTTGAACACTATTAGATACTAGTTAGAAATATTGCAAGAATTTTGAACATACTGGCCGTTCACACAGGATGACTATTACTTCTAATTAGGTTTACAAGAGGTTGCGTGATATGTGTATTTTATACTAACCATTCTTTTGGGGTACTTCACAAAAGGTTGCGTGTTATGTGTATTTTATACTAACTATTCTATTGGGGTGCTTTACATGTGATGCGTGTGTGTTATTCTTTTCTATGCCTCAATCAACAAAAAACGTTACTTATGTTAATGAAAACTTCTCATCTTTAATTTCGAGTTTGGAACAATCAACCTATATACCGCAGATTGAATCTAAAACCGATTGCCATTTTAGAAATATGAAAGGTGTACAATCACCTACTTAATTCATTATCTACTCAGCCCACTCCTAAAACAATATTCATGAAGTTTTTGGCAACATTTATTTTCTAGCTCTTTATATGCTTTTCTTTCATTTTTGGCAACATTTATTTTCTAGCTCTTTATATGCTTTCTTCAAAAAGGATGAAACTACTATTTGATGATCCTTGTCTCTTGTTTGTTATTTTTTAAATTTTGCATCTGTCCAATTTATTTTGTTGTTCATCTTTTACGGTATTTCATTTCAAATACAACTGTAACGTCTCTGTTTCTGAATTGGCTATGCGCTTGTGGTATTGCTGGACTCAGCGATGCTTTTTAACTAAAATTTGGATTGTAATTGTAGTCCAAGTTGCTCACACATTTTATTTAGTTTCTTTTTATTCCAAGACTTGTATATGTAATCTCGTTTAACACACTTTTGAGAAATTGTTTAAAAGTGTATATAGTAAAACTAACATGGGATCTGAAATTTGTCCCTTGAAATATCTAGAATAAGATCCTAGTAGCTTAAAATCAAAGATTTGAAATATCCAATCAAGCCTATCCAAATAAGTCGAAAGAAAACGAACATGCACCGCTCATATAAATTGTTAGATAAGGTACCTAGTTCCACTTGCAGGACAGATCATGGGAAGCTGGAGAGATAAATAAAAGCGAGTTTACTCTTAGTCGAATTATAGCTGATCATGGCTTGTAATCCAGAGTGGTAGGGTAAAATTGAAGATGTCAATCGGGTACAGCAGAAATTCCACTCACAGCAAACTCACCAGCTTGATATCTTGCACAAGACCGTGGCCGTTGCAGTGACGACTGGAGCTGCAGTTGACGGATAAGGAAGAAGATAAAGTTGTCAATTGTATCCATGAAAGCAGAGGTAAGATCTCGACAAGAACTTGTCTTTGTATGCATTCCTGTTGTCTGATTGTTTCAGTCTATTCTACCCAACTAAATTTTCGGGTTATACATTTTGTAGGCTATCAAAGAACTTCTAGGAAGTCTAGGAAAACTGAAAAGAAAAAAGAAAAAAAAAAAATTTAAGGCTGTACACCCTGGGATTGTAAAACATTGTATGGTTCTGGTAACAAGATACTGGATGGTGTAACAGTGGACCTTGAAGGAAATGCACATTAAACATTTTGTCATCTAACATCTGAGGTTTCTAACCACTTCAGCAGTGGTGGATGTAAGTAATGAGTACTATGTTTTAGCTTTCAATGTTCTTCCAATTTCTATATCTGACTTTGTTTATATGATCAGCACTTCAAAGGAATTGCAGAGAGGCTGATGAATTATATGATGATCTCCTAAGTAATCTTCACAAGCAAGAGGGCTTAGCACACATCCGAAACAACAGCGTGAGGTTTGCAGGGCATTGATCTTTTCTTTTTCTTTTTTGAAAGGGGCGGCATTGATCTTTTCATGTCCACAAGAATTGCATTTATTTTTCAGCAACTGGTAAGAATTAATGGTTCAATTACATAGTGGCCCTAATACTGTATCGGCCCAACTTAATCTAGTTAACTTCAGGCCCATATGGCTTCCGGTGAATGGCGGCCTAACAAAGGCTGAATATTACTTGACCAGCCCAAAAGAAATAGCAACTTGTAACTAGTTACTATATACTAACGGCCCAACAGAAGGCCCATCTAGTTAGTGCGTGCCCCAACAGCCCCATCTATTAAGTGCACGTCCCAATAGGCCCAAAGAAGGCCCATCAAATGATACAAAGGCCCAAACTAACCATGTAACTTGAATGGCCCAACAGAAGCCCAATTAAAAGTTGGTACGGCTCAACAGAAGGCCCAACTAAGAGATACGAGTAGAACGGCCCAACTAAGGCCCGTATAACTTGAAAGGCCCAATAGGAGGCCCATCTAATGCGGGAGGCTCCAACCGTGGCCCAATATAACTTGAACGGCCCAGCGGACGACTCAATTCTATGGCCCATTTAATGCACGGCCCAATAGAACTGAAAACGGCCCGACATTTGGCTCTTTTGATGTGGACGCCTAATTGAGGCCCAATAAAAAACGACTGGCCCAACATGAGGCCCATTTAATGTGTGGACGGCCTAATATAAAACGAACGGCCCAACATTAGGCCCATTTAATGTGCGGACGGCCCAATAGAGGCCCAATATAAAAGAAACGGCCCAACTTTAGGGCATTTAATGTGTAATGGCCCAATTGTGGCCCAATATAAAAGGAATGGCCCAACATTATTTAATATGTGGACGGCCCAATTGAGGCCCAATATAAAAGGGCATTTAATGTGTAATGGCCCAATTGTGGCCCAATATGAAAGGAACGGCCCAACATAAAGGAACGGCCCAGCATTAGGCCCATTTAATATGTGGACGAGGCCCATAAAAATTGAACGGCCCAACATTAGGCCCAATATAATTTTAATGGCCCAACAGAAGCCCATCGAATGGAGTGGACGGCCCAATTAAGGCCCAATATAACTTGAACGGCCCAACATTTGGCCCATCTAATGTGAACAGCCCAATTGAGGCCCAATATGAAACATGAACGGCCCAACGGAAGGCCCAGTAAAATTTATATGGCCCAACAGAACCCATCTAACTGTGGGACGGCCCAATTAAGGCCAATAAAACTTGAACGGCCCAATAATAAGCTTCATTTGAGGGTTGGCGCCACTGAGGCCCAAATTGATTGAATGGCCCAATTAGCGGCCCAATTTATGATTTAAATGGGCTGATTGAAGGCCCAATTAATTTAAGCGGGCAGTGGAAGGCCCAAATATATGTGGCCCAATAACAGGCCCAACAGAGGGCACAAGCATTACGCCGCATTGAATGGAAGTCCCGACCAGGTGTCGGCGCAATTAATGACTCTATCTGACCAGGTGTCGGTGTGTTTATTGACTAAATAAGACCATTATTCGGTGCATTAAATGACTCGTTCAGGTATCAGCGCATTTAACGACTCGACCAGGTGTCGGCGCAAACGAAGGACCAGATTAATTTACTACAGATGATGAGGCCCAACTACAATGCCAATAAGGCTAACGGCCCAATTATATATTAAGCGCCCAAAACGATTATCCCAGATCTGAAGCGTGTGTAATACACACAATCATGGATTTATTTTCCCACGTTTCCATAGTATGCTTTTTTGTGGTTCAATCGGCCTGGCAATTCCTGTTCAACAAAAAAAAAAAAAAAAAAAAATACGGCCTTGCAATCACAACTTAAACAGTTGATAAAGTTGAAGACAGAACAGAAAGATTCCATTAATTTTTCTTTTCGATTTTTACCTTTGTCCACTCTTTGATCATCATCAACAATCCAACAGGGCTTTTGATCTGGAACAATCCTTTTAAGGCTTGACTTTAGTCTCCATGAATTGAGAGGGCTGGCCAACCATCCATGCAAAGCTGCGCGCCTTTCTTAGTATCCAGTAATATCAGTATTCTGTGGCATCCAACAATGCTTTTAAGGCTTGACTTTAGTCTCCATGAATTGAGAAGGCTTGGCCAACCATCCATGCGAAGGTGCGCACGCCTTTCTTAGTATCCAGTAATAACAGTATTCTGTGGCATCCATGATATCATCCAGCAAGTTTACAGATCACTTTCAAACACTTGCATATTGGTTTAACGTGGAAAATAATAGAACCTATATGTTGACAGGTAAATATGAACCCAACATCTAGATGAAGCAGCTTCCAAGCACCAACAAGTTACAGTATTATAAGCACACACTTGGTTTTAGTTGTTATGGTATTCAAGAATTTGGAGAAACGACATAATGAAGTCCTAAACTTGAGTACGGTAACAAAAGCTTCACTTTTCACATAAAAAAGAACAAAAAAGTTTCACTTTAGAACTACTAAAGAAATTAGGAGATATTTAAAAGGCGCCAACTAGTGTCTAGCTTTTGAACATGCCAAAATTCTAGGAAAAAGCGAGTACGAAGACAACCAAAAAAAGGCAAAAACAAAAGAGTTCAAAGAGGGGGCCAAACTAAGTGAAAAGAAAAATCATAGTATACAAAAGAAAGGTCTAGTCACATTCATATAAGAGTAAAATCTCAAACCCCATTTCAAGCATCCAGTCCGCCTCACCAATAAAGTATCTCAGAGATCACAATCTACCAATTCAAACAGGTAGAAAAGTAAATGTAAATTTCCCTCCTTTTAATCTCTCTCTACTATTCTTATATATATGAGAAAAGTGTTTCAATATAAGCTACTTTGCATAATCTTACTAGAGACCACATCACATATTGGGGTTAGGGGCATACATGGGAGCCCATGACCAATCTCGATTGGTCACGCATTTGAGTAAAAAGTGTAGTTAATTTAACAGTCACTAAAGATACACCCGACAGTCTCTCCCTGTTCCTTTGACTGTGAGTTTTCCCTCAAATTCAGACCTCAAACATCATCTATCACCTCTCCATCCTCGGTTTCTGACCTCACAACATGTCTTGGGGTGCTCCTCTACATATGTTTTTTCAGCTCTGCCAGAGATGGCAATGGGGATGAATCAACAACAATGACCATCTCTCCTTGAAACGCTAGCTTAAGGTGTAGAAATCTAAGTTCCTCTACTATTCCACGAGCCACTTTCTCACTATGTAGCAAATCACTAGGGAAGACTCGATAAAAAAATATAAAAAAAATTTATAAAAAAAAAAAAAAAAAAACCTACACTGAATAACTTGAATAATCATCATGTCAATATTACAAAAATCAAAGTAGATACAAGTAGACGAATCGGACTACTTTCTTAGCTGTTGAAATCTAAATATTGAATGAAATAAGATCTCTGTGATGGCTAACTGAGACGAACAGAAATAAATTGTTACCTTCCAGAAACCCTAGAATATCCGAGTCGACCGCCGCGGACGAATTGTATAACGGCCGGATCGAACCATCGGGAACAACCGCCGGAGCTGACTACCGATTCGATCACCGCCGTCAAACCGCCATCAGATCCAGGACTACCGATCCGAGCGAATCGATCTATATGCCACTATTCTCTGACCTCTGCAACTTCTCGATTTGGCTTTATGAGAATCCGAGTACCGTTTTTGCTTATATATAGTTTTGGACCTTTGGGGTACTCTCTCAGGCCATTGGGCTGGGCCTTCATTCCCAGTTGCGGTGGGCCTGCAGCGCTGTTTGGGCCTGCGCGTTAAAAGACCTTGATAAAGAAAGAGACTGTGAAACCACCTTCAAGGCAAAGAAATAAATAAACATTTGGAAAATTGGGTAAATAAATGTATTAGAATTAGACCAATTTAGAGGGAAATAATAAACGTAATTACCAGAATTAGCCCACCTATTGGTACATTCAAAACAATAAAATGGCACTTGTCAAGTATACATCACACAGTATGGTATTAACTGGAAAACCAAAACTTGCATAAGCCATATGTACAAGTGTGTGAGAACCCACTTTCGATTAGGCAAATAGTACCCATCGGTATAAAGAGCAAATAGAGGAGCTCAAACAAGCAATACAGTCATCAATTAGTATGAGAAGGAGAAGGTCCAGTAAATTCTTCGTGCCTTGTCCATTGAAATACAAGAGCGTGCATATTTGGTGCCGGTCACATATCTGCCACGGACCACAGATACGCCTCTGCCTGAGTAGCTTGTTTCTCGTTTATTTGCGTGAACAGTTTCTTCTCAAATCCTGCAACACGGAGCAGCAGAACTTAATTAGTCCGACAGAATAGCACCAAAGGCTGCGTAATGGAAAACTAGAGTTTACTGAAAGTAAAGAAAGATCTAAATGCAGAGTGGATAACCAACCATTACTGCGATCAACTCCATCCCAATGTCTCCCTGGTTTTATACCATAACGATTTGGTGCAGCATCTAACCCTCTTTTCAACCAGCTATGATTAGGAATATCCTGAGGGATGATAAATCCAGATTCCTTCATTTTATCGCTGTCCCCTAGGTTCGCAAGAACTGCTTCAGGAAACTTTTTCTGCATAAGCCAGGAAAACAAATGCCAAAAAATTAAAACAAGCACACTCTAGCATATACATGTCCATATCAGTACAATTTCAGTGGTTCTAGACCCTAAATGACTAATTTAATAAATTACCTTCACCAAATGCGCCATAGGGTCACCCCATCTTACTTTCTCCTTCATCATTTTGTCAAGTTCTGGATCATCTCTGCAAAATAAAAAATGCAGCTATTAATACAAATAAGAAAAAGAGATTGAGTGTGCTTATCTGCACCATTTTTAAGAGTTTTGGACTACAACTGAAACTTGACATAAATTACCGTCAAAAACTAGACCCTTTACAAAGCAAAGAATTACAATGAGTGGAACTAAAAGAACCTTACAATGGGTGGAACTAAAATACAAAGGATTTCAATGTGTGGCTAGTCCTAAGGTTGACGATAAGAACAGCAAGAGAAAGAATGGTATCAGGAAAGGATGAGGAATCCCATAGATCAAATCAAATCAAATCACTACCACTAAAAGTAATACCAGCAAAAAAAAAAAAAAAAAAAAAAATAAATAATAATAATAATTTTGTTAAGAGGACGTACGACATGATACTGGATTGTCAACCACTTAACAGAAACAACAAGAAACAGAACTCTCTTCACAAGGATCGTAAAGGGAATAATATCAAATCGTGCAATGCTAACACTCAGGGGCCTATAACATAATCTTTGTTAGCCAACTCAGAACTTACCTAGTCCGTGCAAATGGTTTCTCCTTCTCACGTTCTAATGCCTCCAGCGTAGCTTCAGCTTCCCGCTTTTGAGCCAAGCCCTTACCCCATTCAACCTTTATCTCCTATTACGTGAAAATACAACAACAACAACAACAAAAGTATAAGTAATATATGCATGGAAATCAAGCTTAAATTGAACCATAACACAACTAATCACCCCACGATATCTCAATTGGAGTATATGCCAGTACTAAAACTAGTGGTGAGAGAAGCCGTTATAATATACATTACTTATAACAAATCATGAAAATCAAGCATGACCTCTCACCAAGTTCCAACATACCTTAGGCTTTTCATCACGTTTCTTCTCTGATTTCAATTTCTCCTCCTCCGACATGCGTTCACCTACAGCATGAGTAGTTCCAGATAAAACATTAGAATCCTTGCAAGTCAAATATCATTAACAAAACAAGAAACGAATAACTTCTCCTTACCTGTTTTCTTATTACGAAATACATTTGCTGCATTTTGCCCAGTTTCAGAAGGATCCATCTGTTGAAATCTACAAAAATCAACATGTGTTAAGTCAGAATAGTTAACAATTATCTCTCGAATAAATGTGAAGAATCAATATTGTTTTGGCAATAATCCATTCTACTGCCATGTTCCTCAAAATAAATAGAAAAACAAACGGAGTGACAGGTCTTCAAAAGAAAACAAAATCCAACGCTGAACAAAATGCAAACTACATTGCACAAATAAAACATCATTGAGGAGCATGAGTGAGATGAAAATATACTCAATTTCATATCATAAGATAAATAATGATTATATTCATCTACTAGCCACATATATGTAGACTGGCATAAAAGGTTCAATTTAGGTGGCAAACATGAAAACAAGGTAGCTATGGCTTCATCATGACAATTTCAGTCAATGCCAAACTACATAACCTAATTAGTAAAGTATACTTCATTCTTCATGCTCAGGGTGCAGCTAAGAGAACAACTGATGCTTACGGTTTCATTCTATGTACCCACCTAGCATTATCAAAATCTATGATTCATCGTCATCCTTAGTTTTGTCCCTTTAATATACGTTTCTATCTTTTATATATGATGCATATAAGTTACCATGGAAAAACAGCATAAACAGAAAATGGCTTACCAAAAAAATACAGTTCATAAACATTGTTGCAGTTGCAAAAACAGATGTATACCTCAACTGCTCAGCCCTCTTCTTTTTAGAAATCTCTTCGCTGATATCTCGGCCAGATATCAAACCACTTTTTGGCTTCTCTTTTACAGGACCTGGAGATGATTGCTTCTTTTTCCTTGGTGGAGAAAGATCCGCATCACCATTGATCCTACTCTTCCTCGGTGGAGAAAGATCTGCAACATTGTTCTGTCTCTTCCTTGGTGGAGAAAGATCCTCACCACCATTGATCCGTCTCTTCCTTGGTGGAGAAAGATCTTCAACATTGTTCCTACTCTTCCTTGGTGGCGAAAGATCCTCAACATTGTTCCTACTCTTCCTCGGGGGAGAAAGATCTGCAACACTGTTCCTACTCTTTCTCGGTGGCGAAAGATCCTCAACATTGTTCCTACTCTTCCTCGGTGGAGACAGATCTTCATCACCGCCCCTTCTACTTTTCCTCGGGGGCGAAAGGTCTGATCCCCTCGAAGCCATCCCAGGCTCGGGAGAGGGAGAACGAAACCGCTTCCGCGGAGGCGACAAGTCAGCTTCTTCGGAGCCTTCTCTTTTCAGAGGGACTTGAACCCAACCACTGCCATCTTCAGATATAGCATCATACGGCCGCCGCGCTCTCAACAACTCAAGCCTCCTCATCCTCTTCACCTCAATGTCTTCATCCACCAACGGCTTCTCCTCCTCTTCGTCTCCCGAATCTTTCTCATCTTCTCCCTTGATTTTCACCGGTTTCTGCCACACAGGATCTTCATCCACCACTCTAACCCCCATGGCCTCCGTCCTGCTCTTCTGCTTCTTCTTCCTCTTCTTCTTCGTCTCGTCCGCGTTGTCACTAGACTCGTATCGTTTCAAATACTCTTTGAGCGATTTCGCGGAATCCGCCATTGTTGATTTTGAGCAAAACCTAACAGAGCAAATTGAGCTGTGACTAACTTTGATTCAACGAAACCCTAAGTCTCGGGCCTAAATCAGAAACCTAACTGTGCGCGACGAAATTGAAATCCAAATTCCTACTATTAGTTCTGTTTGGATTCCGATATTGAGAGAGAAATAAAATCAGAAGGAATTAGGAGAGTACGTACCAGGTCGACGAAGGGAGAGTAATGGCGACGATGTATGAAAGTTTTGGAGAGGAAGAGAGAGAGCTTATAAGATGTTTATGGCGGTTGGGTTGGGTTAAAGGGCGGTTGGGTTACTTAAACGGGCCTGGAATTGGCGCTACATTTCGGATCCAGTGGGCTTAGACTATATCTTTAACTGATATTTTTATTTTTTTTTCTCAAAAATCTAAAGAAATAATAGACCCTCGATAATTTTTACTTCTAGTATGAGACGAAGGGATTATTGCTCGAGAAATTATGTATACATCACTGAACGCCCACGACACACCGCACACTGAATATAGAAAAGTGAAATTCACACATCTTAAATTATAATCCACACATTCATTGTTTTTAATAACTTATTTGTCTTTATATGATAATGATTACTAAAAAAAAAGGTGGGTGTGTGGATTACAATTTAGGTTATGTAGATTTTACGTCCCTAAATATATCATCATTTTGTAGAAAAATATAAGAACATGATTGATTCAGTTGAACTGGTCAAATTTAATGATTAGTTACGACTTAAGAGCAAATTATATTAATAACAAATTCGAAACATGCAAGGCTGCAGGTATGTAATTTACTTTTTTATGATTACATTGTAGAAATTAAACCTCGACCTAACATATCTAACTATTTCGTCCAAAAAAAAAAACCACATCTAACTCGAATTGAATTTGAGAAGGGAAAAACACGTGTGATCATGAGAAAATGACATAGGAAAACTACAAAAAGAGAAGTGTCTAGAAGGAAATGATGTGGAAGTGAATATCAATCGCTCATTCCTAGCTTTTTTACAGGCCCTAAAAAATTTCAAATTTTTTTTGGTAATGTGGACCCGTAATTGCCACAATTATTTGTTAAGAATGTAAAGAAATACAGTTGAGGCTAAAGCCCTACATATAAGTGTCCAACCTGACTCTCAGCTCAGTGCGAGTGACTCACAAGCTTGGAGCAACACTTCCCTCAGATATAACAAACTTCTGTCATCTCCTTCCTGCATCTAGAGCAATGGCCACGACGGCAACGGCGTCGTTTTCGCTGACCAAGATTGCTGGCTTCCCTCCTTCGTCTCCAACTCGGAGTTGTTCTAAGGTTTTGGCTGTAAAAGAAGGCCGTGGGATAAGTGGTGGAATGGCTGTGAAGGCCAGGTTTGGGTCTTCCAGAGGTGGAGCTGGAGTCTTGGAGCGCCCCAAGTTTGACCAAACCCAGTTCGACCCTTCTACCCAACTTCAAGAAGGTATTATTTTTTCCCAAACAATTGCGTTGATGTTTATAATGGCTGTTAGTTCGATTAATATTCTGGTTTGTTCAATTAACAGGAGGAGATATTGGACGACTGAAGGACAAGAGAGGTATTGGAAGTGGAGATAGTTACAGAGTTTTGCTGATTGATGATGTCCAGCATACTGAGAAATTAGGTAATTTCATACATACATGTGATGTAGAATTTTCATACTTGACTAGGAATTGATGCAGCTCCTAAACTTTACTTTCGTGGGGAATTGTATATTAAGCTGGTTATATGTGTTTGATCTGTTGCAGTTGCAAAGGTGTTGCCCCAAGCTGTTCCATCTGTTACCCCTGATGGGGCAAGAGAGCTGTTTCATAAATCGAGGGAAGATGGCGTCGCAGTTGTTGTTGTTACAGTAAAGGTATGTTCTGGTGTTTGCACAGTGATGAATTATATTTGGGGAAACTGATAGCAGTTTTAAAGGTTCTCTTGTCTAAGGTTAGTGATTACTGATTTGGAACTTAGTTATATGCATTTTAAAGCCTTCTGGTTAATAATGAAACTCGGATATTATCAATAGAAGCTAGAGTATGCTGACTATGATTCTTAGTCTGCTACACTGGATACCTTTTCATCGTAACATCTGGAGCTGAGGGAATGATGGTTAAAGCAGTCTCATCCTAGGCTAGTTATGTAGCTAAAACTTAAACATATGCTGATTTCAAAGCCGAGATTGTCATTAATATTGCTTCAAGCAGTTGCTAAGATCTCCTCTCGTTCTTTCTCCTTGTTTGAATTGTTACCGGATTGAGTGTTTGGGGCTGAAATGGAAGTATACAAAATCGATTATTGGTTATGAAATGACCTTTTAATCGATTTTGCATACCTCTAGGTAGGGTGCTGGTCATAGTGCTTCTTGGTTCTGGCAGCTATAAATGTTTAGAGCTGTGAAGACGTTGGTATAAATTGCAAAGTTTGAGTCTTGTTCATAAAATGTAGTTGTTTGAGGTCACAGTTTATGTTGTCATTGCCTGAAGCAAGAAGTTACCTCTACGCTTTTACGTTTGTGTTGGTGTTGATACAAGAAAGATAATGACTGACACTAAACTTTTGATTCTCAGGAACACGCTGAGTTTTACTCCCAAATGATGATACGCGGCGGGTTACGATCATCAATCGAACCAGATTCAAATAGCTTATGAAGTAGTCACCATAAACTCTAGCAGCTGCAGCTTAACAGCTATGTTTAAAAGTGGCCCAATTTTGAAGTTATAGTGGAAACAAAATTTTGAAGAAGAGCAAACTGTCAGATGACCTGAGTATGTGATATTGTATTTATGTACTACATTTTCAGCAAGAATGAACAGAACTTATCAGAAACTATGGGATGAATGTATTGTTTGCATTGCATGTTAAACCATTGATTACAAACCTAATAATCTATGTTACAAGTATCTCCTTGTACCTGTAGAACTAAACGGACACCAGTTTTCCTCACAATGGCTTTCAGAGTTTCAGATGGATCACTTCCTTTCGACACTAGTGTTCGAACTACGGAAGCATAAGTTCCACTGGAGTATAACTGTTTATAGCTACCACAAATGCCAGATAGCTTCACATACAAATAGATTACTTGACTCATTCTGAGCAAAGTATTGTGATGGTGATTCTGTTAACAAATAGGAACGTTAGGACGACTACTATTCTAGAATTCTCACATACAGGGATTGAGGTCTATCCATAATCATATTCCAGCATTAGCATCATGCGCAGAACCTTCTGTTTTACTCATTTTCAGAAAGTCTTATGAATAATTCCTCATCAGTAATTGCTCCCATCTCCATTGCTCTTTCAAGTGCGCTTTGCCCTCCTCCATCTTGAATTGATGGGCGTGCACCTCTGTAAAGATAATGTCAATACACAGCACTATTAAGGACAACCCAACCGAAGATATTAATCTTCCTGAAATAATTCTGATAAGAAAAAAGAAGGCGTTAAGAGACCCTCCTAGCCCAACCCTAATCAAATAACAGCAGAATACATACTTGACAGGCAACCCTAATCAAAAATTGTGCTAGTTTTGTTGTGGAACCAAGCATCCATTTTTATATTTTCGATTAGATTATAGGCTCCTCATATTTCCCCAAAGGAAAAAAATATAAAGGGATTTTCTGGTCCAGTGAGATTCTGAAAACTAGTTTATGCTGTCATAAGAAAAACAGTTTACGGATATGTAGATATGTTACCTTCCAAGTAGAAACTTCGCCAGCGAATTTTTTCCACTGCAGATACAGTGGTGTAAAGGAGTCCTTCCATGAAAATCACGCCTATTTATGTTGGCACCAAATTGCAGCAACAATTCAAGCATCATGGCATTGCCAGAGTGACAAGCCAGATGCAATAATGAACAACCTTGAAGGCAGTTCCCTTGATCAGTGGAAGTCTTGATTCTCTCACATGCTGAAGGATCGTGTTGATTGCTCTCTATTGGGGGAAAACTCATCTCTGGGTCTTGTGCATCAACAGGGTGATATAATTCATTGCCAACCACCTCATCATAGGTGGTGTCAACGATATTCATATCTGATATCGCGATAAGCCGATAGACTTCTTGCAAGTTACTAGTCTTTACTGCTTCCCATATTGTTGCTGCAAGGACAGGTGCAGCTACATCTCTAATGACCATCACTTTCTCTACATACTGGTTGGAAAGCAAAGTATTATTCTTCAGTAACAAATACGATTTACTTTATTTTTAGAAAGAACTTCACGATAACAATTATAGCCACCCTTTTTTAATCATACCAGATAAAATAAGTTAAGGGTGCCAGTGAACACTAGAAGGTGACAGGAAGACCAATGCAGAACCATGAATATTGGAAGATGATAGCAGGATATGTTACGGTATTACAATATAATGACAAACATTTTACATAAAGTTGGCTCTTTGAGATTCGCCACTCCTTTTCATTTTCTTTCTAGAGTTATATGCATGTTCATAACACAGAAATGAGGAAAGAAATTAAAATGGATTACCTTTGCTTGAATGTAAATTTCCTTATGCTGAATTGCATCTTGGGGGCATGGTTTTGAAATTGAAGCCCTAATGGCATTTGAGCCATCCGAACTGCACCGGAAAGCACATACATAGAAGGAAAGAATTAAACCAAACTGTTTCTTAGCGTCTCAGTTGCATCGAATGTTTTTTCATGTGTTATAGTTGCACCAACATAAGAACTAGACCAGAAGAAAGTTTTGTGGACTAGTTAAGGGATAGAATTAGATTGTCAGCTTTATTGGTTATGTGTAGTATTTGATTATTTTCAACATTTTTCATTCTACCTGGGGCTTCCGAAACTCCAAATCCTCAAATTACATGTTTCTAGGTTCCATAAAGTACTTCAGTGTAGAAACCAATAATCAAAGGTTTCCAATATATAAACAAGCTTTTGTGACATGAACCACATGATGGACAGCCTATCGCAAAACCGGTGGATTCTTACCTTTCACTTGGGAGTAGAAGCTTTCCCTCCCACACTGAATTACAGAAAGCATTACCCAAGTTGCGAAATAAGTCCACAATTGTCGGTTCCCAAATTTTGACATCTAACGTTATAGATCTCACCTGCAGTAATTAGAATGAAGTACTATTTACATGTGGGATTTCAAATGGGAGCTCATGGTTAAGCCGGTTTATCATATATAGCTGCTTAATCAAAAAAGAAACTCAACAAAGGATTGATGAACACAAAACCAAATTAATCTAATATAGGATATTTTACAAAGACAAATCAATTAATTAATTGCATGCACCAGTCAGCAACAGGAAAGTATAAGGCATGAACTTAAATATACTGAAAGCCAACACACATATCCTTAGAGCAAAAAATTTAAGCACTCAAGACAAAAGAAATATTTTCACACAATTCCACTTTTGTCACACTGCAAACAGATGCAAAAGCACAAAGGTATTCATAAGTCATAACCACAGACCAAACATAGTAGTACTCAATTTTTCATATTTTGCGCACCTTTGAAACATGTACTCCAAGATTCCGATGAGCACCAGAACATTCGATGCATAACAGTATCCCAAGATTAAGAGATGCCCAATCAGGCTCAGGACTACTACACTCTGCACAAAGACCATTTCCAGGGATTCCCCTAAGAGCAGTAGAAACAGAATCAACTCTATTGAATTGTAAGTTATGTAAGCTTTCACAGCTAGCTACTCGATGAACATCACCATCATCAAATTTACTATTCTCGAGATTCGCAATCCCTGGATGTGGCTGCAATAGATACAACAACTTTGTTAAGAGGGAACTTAAATACTTGCATTATCAGTAACAGGCTTCAGAATAATGGACCTGTTCAAGAAGCTGAGAATTCAGCAGAGATGTAATAGCTCCTGTTATTTTGTTCATCCAATCCATCCTATCAGCCTCATTTTCAGCCTTGATCAAAACAGAGTGGATATTGTAGAAGTTACAATGTTGCCCAAAATACTTTAACAAGCTAATTTGTTGTCTGAAAATAAATAATGAGTCCAAGGGGCAAACAGACAAACATAAAATAGTAATTATAAGAACCAATATGCATTATATGCTCAAAGACATGTCCAATTCAATAGTGTTTGCGTTTGGGCATTCAAATATGTTCTTGTCGACAATTACCATTACCATTTTTCCTCTACCCTAAACCATGAGGCACAATGTATACAATACAATAGTATCTTAACCTGTTATGCAAGTTTATATGGTTGATGCCATCCTAATCCCTTACCTGTAATGTGTACGTTTTCAATGGGGATATTATTCTGAAGCAAAGTCGGAGGTCTGTATCTTCTGCATCCATCTTAATTGTTGAGGTGCGCAGATCAACAGTTCGGCAGCCCAGAATGTTTTCATTAAGTGATGATGCCCTATGTTTTGAGCGGAATCTCCCGAACACACCGCTGTTATGTTCAGTTGAACGTGTAAAGTGATGTGCTTGAGATCCCTAGTATGGTGAAGGATGCAAGAGAACAAAAAATCAGGAGTCTATGGAATGGCCATTTAAAAATGTTTCAAACATAAAGAATCCAAAATACAAACTAGTAATAAGGAGAAAAATGTACAAATATTTGATGTTTTGCAAGAAGTTATGTCCTTGCTTTCTCTTCTTGTTGTGTTTAGATATGACAAGGGATTACAAAATTATGACAATGAGAAAGTTAAAATAATATATATTCTCTATATATTATGAGGTGGATGATTTTCTACTGGGGAGTCGATTAATTGAGTTCATGCTTCATTTTAAGAGCATTCTTCGATTATCCCTTTATCATAATTCATCTTGATTGGCTTGAAGCTATGAACTTATGGTATTGTTTTTCTCCCACATCCCCAGTTTCTGTATGTTCAAGGATAGATGACCTCTTGTATATTGTTACTTGTACCCGCTTTGTAATAAAGATTAAATTTCGTAAGAAAAGGAATCTAACCCACCATGGGTTTGGTACCCTTGATTCTGTAATAAAATAAAGCCCCTTGACTGTTCAGTACAAAAAACCTCCTCTTCCAGTCTCCCCTCAAATTTGACGATCGTTTCAGGAGATATCCTTGCTTGACTGTCTGTGGCTAAAATATGAAATGAAACAAGAACTATGTGAGGAGGAGGTTCTTTCTTAGCCAAAAAAAAACACCATTAATTAAGTGGCATATAATTTTATTTGGAATTCAGGTCCAACAACACAAATAATAGGAGACTATAATAAGTAAAAAGTAGAAATCAAATCAAATAACCATATATACATATATATATATGTATATACATATATTAAACAGAAGCGTAAATCAACAATTCAGTTACCTTCCCATTTTCAAGGTTCTGCATGATTGGTTCTACATTTTTGTATGAAGACAAACCAAAGGGACGATGTCCTTCAAGCCCTCCAGAAGCCTCAAAGTTACTGAAAGCTCGTATACTATCCAGCTCAGCTTGTGTCCTAAATTCCTGAATCCTTTTGTGAAGTTTATCTTGTTCAATAGTTGCCTGTTCTTTAGACTGTTGTGCATATGTTAACACCTGATTACAGGTAAAGCAACCATTTGTCAGTTGAAAATCAATATTATATCTCCCAAAAGCTTGAATTTTGTGGATTTAGTGATTGGAAAATATTGAATATAGTTGATATATATGTATGTGTGTGTGTGTATCAAAATAGTAATCATTGAAGGTTGTGCTTAAGGTGATAGGGAATCATCACTAGGTCAGGATCATTAAGTAAGGAATCGAACACAGAGAAGTTTCATTATGACACACTTCAAAAATTGTGAAGAAAGAAGACCACATATGTAATTGACATGTAATATTGAATATTTTTTTTTTGGCAATATTATGGATTAGACCAGTATTTCCACGGAAACAATTAGAAACCTACCTTTCCTTCATGAAAACCTCAATTTTTTGAAGAGCTGATATTTATATTGTCCAGAAGTATTAGGTGATAAATGGAATCTATACATACCTGGTGAATATATGGCTCCATTTGGCTCAATAACTCATATCCCTAAGCCATAAAGAAAATGATTTTTTCAGCTGTCTATATGACATAAATTCAAAGGAAGGGAACATAACATCTAATAGTTGCAGGAACAGACCAGCTTAAAGTATCTTAGATGACCATCCATGATCGCACTAACAGATTCCAAAAATTCATACTTCTTTTTTGCTTCAATATTCATTAGGGAATTTACCTGCAGTCCTTAAAATTACAGTAAGAAGTCATTACAAGCAGAATGGTTTAGGAAAGAAAAGGTGTGACATGTAAAAAAGAGATCTGCAAATATAGAAGACATACTAGGTTGAAGCGGCCTTTCTCGAATGCTGATTTTGAATTTTGTAGATCCTGTCAAGGGATGATAAGACAGGTACAGATATAAGAGAAAATTTGTCTGGAAAACACCAAAGAACTTATGATATTACAATAGCTAAAGAAATCATCACAAGCATTTTTTCTTCATTAGCTGGTAAAAACTGAATTGACAGGAACAAACCTCCTCTAGTTCAGAAACAATGTCTCCCCGTGTATTCTTCTTCAAGGATACAAACTTTTCCCGTGACTGGCATGAAATAGAATTTTGAGCAACTTGATTAGAAACAAACCCCAGTACATGAGATGAAAGTTGGATCAAATGGAAAACAAAACAAGAAGATCTAAATAGAAAAGATAAGATGCAGGAGTAAATTTGTGCTTTTACTTGGATAAAGTGCATAAGATTATAGTCAAACCCCAACATGCAGAATGTATTGGTTCTTCCTTCTTACCACAACAAAAAACTTCACTGGTATCCTCACCTATGTTTTTCTAACCAAAGGCAAAGTAGGACTTCTCCTTTCTCAGGACAATAGCTATAAAGTACAATAGTATATATTAAATTAGGATAGTGTTACCCGCACTCCACAATGGTCAATCTATACTCCTGTTTTATTTATTTTTTCATTTTTTAACAGCCTCCCTCATTTCAATGGTCCAAAGTAAAGGGAGGATTAATATGGACAACTGAAACAAAAGGGACTGTATATTGACTATCATCATTGCCTTGTATCATTAAGTACAAATTCTGACTATATTAACACAAGTACAAAGTTTACATTGAGATCTATAATACCTGATCATAAACATGTATTGCCTTGTCAAAGCGGCGTCGGGAATCCTGCAAAATACATGCAAGCAAAACAAAAGTTTTAAGAACATATCATAGCCAGAACTTCTATATTCTACAAATACAACTGTCAGCCAAGGTGAGGCATAGTTTTACCATTTTCAAAGAATAAGCAGAAAAAGTGATAGAAAGAGTTACCTTTGCATCTTGCAGATCAACTGTCATAAAGTGCATCAACCGATTGACTAGCACATGCTCTACCTGTAAGGCATTAGATTCAACCGAAAAGTAAGAACTTCAAATACAATATTACTAGTAATACAATTCCTCTTATCTAATTTGTGTTATGAATGGTTGAATCCACTCCACGACACCACATCCTACCATTTGGATTGACCATTAATACAAATATAATTTTTCTTTTTGACACCTAGATATTCCCCAAATTCCCTTTGTGGAGCGATGCTTGAAAGTTGAAACTGAGGTCTCCTGCCTAAACCTCCAATCTTTAGGAGGCACGAAATTCTAGCAAACAGCAAATTAGGTGCCTTGAGGGGGTCTGAAACCCAGATCACTTTACAGACATGGGAATGACCATTCCAGAAAACCCTCTTGTTAAATATTTGAAAATAATAATGAATAATAATATTAATAATAATAAGAAAAATACTAAGAATTATTCAAAGCAAGTATGTTTCACTTTCACCAGTTTGAAAGATTATTGCAATTGATTGACAATCTGAGGACTCACTTGGGTGCGAAGAAGCTCTTTATATGTAGCAAGCTCTCGAAATGCAGAAATGAATTTGGATAGTACTGGACCTGGAATAAATTTCACAGAACAAACAAGTTACACCAAATCTCTTCCATTTGGTCATTTCAGGTTCACCCAAGTTACACCAAATTTCTGAGGAAGTAAAGGCGGATATGAATGAATGCCAACCTCCTATTGCAACACTTATAGGATCATCCAGATCACCACCAAATGCTTCCAATGAATCTGCGAAAGTGGTGTCGCCAGCACATGCTTCACCAAGAGCCGCCCTGAGAAAAGAAAAAAAAACAAAACAAAACAAAACAGGGAGAATCAAGAACTTGATCTGCCAGTAACTGTAAAGCTTAAACTATGAAGAACAGACATGGATAAGGATTAAGGATAAAAATGAAAAAGAGAATGTTGATTGGCACCACTTATTTTCTAACCTGATACTTGGAAATAGATATATCACTTACTTTATAGGACCAACAAAATAGATGAGGAATATCCGAAGGCACTTACACAAACTTCTTACACCCTTTTAGAAGCTTCTGGCATCGGTCTTTCAACTCATCAGCTGTCTGTTCTAGATTACATACCTGTTGGACAATGAAACTTAATCATCTTTATACCACTGAACAAAACTAGAAAGCGCCAACAAAATCATGAACCCTATGTCATCAGTGCTGTGTATCTACATAACTATAGGTAAACGAATGTAGAACTGCATTTCATTCCATCTCCGACCACTATTACCTCCGAGCCCTTTCGCCGCAACACAATCTTCCATTCCAAGCAAAACAACCACCCACATAAATACACAAGTAAAGTTTCTCACTTTCTCTAAAAGTTGACTTTCCCCGGCTTCATAGTTTTCAATTCAATCAAACAAACCAACATGGTACTACCTGGATTGTTTCCTAAGCTACCGGACCTTAAAACTCAAACACCAAAACAAATGTATACAAACGTACGAGTGTGTCAAAGTCCAGTTGTTTCTTTTGCAACCGAAATGTCGGCTCAAATCATTCCATTTACTTCAAAACCATAATCATAGCAACCCAATATCCGAGAGAGCTATTCATAGGATAGTGCAATGATTTCAATTCCAAATTCGTGTAACTATAAAGATGGAAATTCATTTCTACAAACCCAAAATCCGAGAAGATATAGGAATAAGATATAAAAAATACCTGCTTCTGAAACATTGGGGAATCTTCGAGCTTGATAAATGCTGCCATTTTCGCGCGAATTCAAAATCAGAGATCCAATCTATTTATTGTCTCCGTATTTGGGTCTCTCTCTATCCAGGTAGCTTTGAGCTTTGTTTTTCAGATCGAATTTGTTGCCATGGAGTTTGCTTCTTGCATAATGCAAATTTGCGGGTGAGGTTTGTTTGGTCATTTCAGTAAGTTAATCAATATAGCAGATCGCGCACACTTTGAGAGAGAGTCACGAGCGACAATAACAGCTGGAAACTTAGACGGTAACATTTGTGGTCAAATGTTCCCAAATATGTCACATAATCTATGGTTTCTACTTTGTACTTCGATTTGCAATGATCTGATAAAAGAAAAAAATTTATCGAATAATAAGAACGTTGAAGCTTTGCTGATAAATTCATGTAATTTGCAATGATTTTTGAGTTCTGTCTGTTTAAGAAGTTTGTTGAAAAATAAGAATATTTAATTTTGGCTGAAAAATTCGTGTGTTATATGACTTATATCAATTGATTTTTGCTCAAATCAAGCGAGAATCGTAAAACCAAATACAATTAAGATTTTCGGTTTCCATCAATTCGATAAGTACTTAAAAATCATGATTTGATGATAGAAAAAGTTTGGTTGAAAAATAAGAACATTCAATTTTGGTTGAAAAATTTGTGTGTTATAGCAAGAGCTTCTCAAATTAAACAAGAACCGTATAACCAAATTCAATTAAGATTTTCGAGTTCTATCAATTCGAAAAGTACTTAAATACCGTGATTTGATGATACGACAAGTTTGGTCGAAAAATAATAACATTTAGTTTTATCTGAAAAATCCGTGTGTTATAACCAGAGACTCTGGTTTAAATCAAGCGTGAATTCATTGTAATTTTTGAATTCTATTAGTTTGAGAAGTACTTAAAAACCATAATTTAATAGTAGTAGGAAAGATTTGGTCGAAAAATTAGTGGGAACTGGGAAGAAAGCACATAGAGATCTAGCTCACTGTAACAGTAGACCACTCTCCCGCCCAAAACCACGAGAACGATAAAAATGGCGGCCAAACGGTGGATCGACGGAGACGAGACCGCCGCCGAGATGCTCTCTAGGGTTTCATCAGAGCGACCATTCTTGCTTCTTCCGCCCCTCCACCGCGTTCCTCTCCGCGTCGGCAATGTGGTCGAGCTCGCCGGCCCCTCTTCTTCAGCCAAAACCCAGATCCTTATTCAGGTCATGTTTCTTTCTTTAATCACTGTACAATGTAAATTACTCTATATTGATGGGTTTTTGTTTCTATCCAATTTAGGCTGCTGTGAATTGCATTCTTCCTAAGGAGTGGAATGGTGTGCACTATGGGGGTTTGGAGCGTTTGGTCATGTTTATTGACTTGGACTGTCGATTCGATGTTACGCGCCTTTCGGAAATGCTGAAGCACAGGATCATGGAACCCATTGGTAATTGTTCATATGGTTTTATTTTACTTCATTCACTAACAAAGAATACAACTTTTCAATTGATGTTGCTGAAATACTTTGTTTTCTATCATGTTTTGTTTTAGGGTCAATGTATGATCATGAGGAATTGTATGCTGCGTGCATGAGTCGGTTCTTGTATGTCCGGTGCTACGACAGTCTTGAATTTCTTGCCACTCTAAAGGTGATGAGAAACTGCTTTACTCGATATGAATTTCCATTTAGAGAGAAAAGAGTTAAAAACATTCTTTCAGACTGTAAAGCTATTCTTTTTGTTAAGTGGATTCTTTGTCTTTGGTGATACATTACAGACATTGCACCATCGTCTGAAAAGAGAAAAAAAGATGCATAATCTTAACATGCAATTACTCATGATTGACAGGTATGTAGTGGAATCTTACCTCTGCATTTCTCTTTTCTTTTTAATTCATGTTTTCCTGATTTACAGGTTATATGAACTAAATCTGAATTCTATTCTCATACTGCCCGACTCAATTTTACAGTATTGGGCCTTTCCAGTGGGTAGATCGTGGATCAACATTTTTTCCGTTGGGGAGTCATAACAGGTGATCAATGTTATTGTATTTTTATTTTTTTACATTTTCAGTACGAATATGAATAATTTATATAGTTACTTTTGTTCATAGCAGAGTCGGTTCATCTGATTTGTACGCTGAAGTCTTTTTTCTGTTAATAGCTTACCTACAGCCTTATCATAGTTGGTTAATGTAATGTCATATTATCAATCAGCCTCTGCATCAAACTTGTATAAGCTTGTTATAAGTTCTTACGGCTTGCATCATCTTAGGGCAACAACCGAAGCAAATTGTTTGTGTTGTTGAGAATACACCAATAATCTGATGTCAATCAAATTGTGCCTGTTTTCATTTGATGCATCTATCCATGTATTTTTGACTACTTGTGTTCTTAAATATCTCTGATGTAAATAATTGACAACTTGATGAATAGGAAATGCCTCTCTCTTCAGAGTATTTCAGAAACTGTAGTTCAGGAGATTAAAAAGCTTCTGCTGCTGCATCCCTTGATTGTAATAGCTACAAAAGAAATCGTTTTGGATAATGTATATGGCATGGATGAGGCCAAACAGTGAGTTTCTTGGAAAGCTCAGAACTTTAACTTTGGCTATGATTTGCTTTCTAAATGTCTGTGCTGGTTTTAGTTGTCAACATATTGTACCGTAATCCTCTTGTAATTGGAATTCCAGAAATAATTATATGCTGGAAGAATCAGGTGGAAGAAGTATAACAAGTAGTACTCAACGACTTCCATACCGTGAATTTATGCCACCCATCTGGCAGGTAATTGTCATTAACAGTTGCTTGGTATATCACCTGAGGAATCTATGTTTAGCTGTATCGTAGTTCTTATTTGACAGTCCACTAGTAACAACTGTTGCGTTATGACTTGAGTAATTGTCAGGAATGTGCAAGACTTGTACATGTAATAAGTTCGTTTGCTTTTTGCAGTCATTCATTACACACAAGATACTTGTACGAGCTTCAGGTTGATGCTTTTCTATTTATGGATTTTTATTTTTCCTAAAGTTTCTTCTTGCACATCATAACAGAAATCGTTACTGCTTTATGTGATTAACAATATTATCTATTTCCTCCCAGATGATCTTCTGCCCATTAGACTTGATCAAGAACATTCTCTTTATTTTTCGGAATGGTTATTGCCGTCACTTAGCTTCCAGGACAAGTTTGTAGTGAAGGATGTAAGAAAATCTCCACCTATCTCGTGTCCTGGTGACTTCACGACTGTCAAAGTACTCTTTGTTGGACTAATTGGAGCATCTGGTTTTTCAGGCTGGTATCTTTATTGTCTCATGATTCGACTTGGGGAGCAATGGAATGCAGTTTCCTCCTTGTCTCATAATTTTCGCGGAGCCAGCATGAGGTATCTTGTGATATATTATTTCAGACTTTCAACTCTTTGATGGTACTAGTGTAAGGGAATCTGGGCTTTGATTAGTTTTTCATTGCAGGATGTATACCAAAGGAAACAGCATTCAAGATAATGAAAGTGCAGATTGATTATCTTCCCTTTTTGAGGATTTGTCTCAGTCTTTATGTGGATCGACCTCAGATCATAGCGGAGTACTAGAACTGTAGCTCTTTGAGATTGTGTAAAGTGATCATTACTTGTACATTACATATACTGATATACAAGACCTTCAAACTCATATGAATGCTAGATAGTGAAACTTCTTTATTGTTTGATCTTTTTACTTTGTATTGAAAAGTAAGTAAACGTGTCTAATACAATGAGAATTGAAAACTTGAGTTCTACGTACACATCACAAAGACAGCATCAGTAAAGTCAGCTATGCTTTCATATGCCATTTCTTTCTTATTACAACAGTCTTCAGGATGGTAGGCACTCTCCACCAGAAACTCAGAAAGTGCTTGGTGCATGAGTGAAGTTCTCACCCCCACAGCATACCAGACCATTACTCGAACCCACTAGTTGCAAACGTAGATCCGGTGGAAGCGAATATCTGCTTCACTCGTGTAGAGATTTAATGTAGGCTTTTTGTGAACAAACATAGGAAAGAATGCGGCACACCAATTTTGCAGTTCTGTTTGAAGATTTCTTGAAAGCTTCTTGAGCGCTTTCTTTGGCAAATTTTATACAAGTTTTCCTCCAATTTTCATCTCAACCTCAACCAATCTTTCATTGTAGCTTCTGATTACATCTGGGAGCACCGATTCAACCTTGAGCTGGATGAACGCCTCCTCCTGGAATGGCTAGGACCAACTGCTCTGCGTGATTGATTTTGTGGTGGCCGATTTACAGATTCCCTTGCGAATCGGATGAAAGGAAAGTGTTGTCTGCCATGTTTTCAATCTGCTCCATCACTTGCCAAACACGATCTGAGGACACCTCCATTATTGGGAACAAGAGCGGGAGCATCATTGCTATTTACGAACCTCGACTATCTCTACCAATCTCTCTAGAGATTTCTCCCTCCCATCATGTAGCTCCACTAGTGTTCAGAGCAATGCGCTGTCTCACCAACTCTAACGGACTGACTCCTCGTTGAGTATAAGGTGAAATTTGCGATTATTATCTAGCATACGCTAGCAGGGAGGTATTTGATAGAGCAGCGAGGATGACATCGTTTAAGGAGGTGGTTGACCGTTTGTTTAAACAAAGAGATGACAACAGAACACCCTTTCAACACAAACCAGCCGCAGCTGAGCCGAGATTGGCACTCTCCGGATGATTTTCTCTATAATCTCTTTAGGTAGGTCGGATCTCGCCATTGAATTTGGCCTTCGATCGAAAAGTGTGGACTGTGTGTGGAGGAAACTAGGGTTTTAGTGGCGGCTCTGAAGGTGTTGAGGCCTCAGGGTTTGAAGGGAAAAGGAAAGGAAGGGCTATATAGTTACAAAATATCTTCTGATCAGGTGCAAAGCACGTGAGTGTTCACTGAATTGGGCTGAAGGTTCTGGGCCTCATCAGAAGGTAGGAAGAGACTATTGAATTATTGTCTTGTGGCCAAGTGGCAGAGAGATTGCTGCTAGTCGTTGCTTTGACTTTTCAAAATATCCATTCTTTGACTTCATGTTATGGATCTTGGATTCAACAGTATCGGGATCAATTCCAAGTAAAATGACCAGCATAGAGACTCTGGATCTGTCCCATAACAAGCTCTCTGGGACAATACCACCTTCATTGGTTCAGCTCAGCTTTTTGTCCAAGTTTAGTGTTGCAGACAACCAGTTAGAGGGGGCAATCCCTACAGGAGGTCAGTTCATGACCTTCCCGAATTCAAGCTTTCAAGGGAACGATCTTTGTGGCTTCCATGCTCTCTCTTGTCCATTAGACTCCAAGCCAGAAGAAGTGGATAGTGGACCTACTGGAAAATCATCAAGAGTAGAATTAGAACTTGATGGGGTGTATGTAGGAATAGCTGTAGGATTTGTATTTGGAATCATCTGTTTCATTGGAACAGATAAATATGTATGGACTTGGAAGTTCTAACTGATGTTCCCCCTTGTTCCTTGTGGAAGGGGTTAGGGCAAGGATTCTAGTTTTCATTATCTTTGTGTAATTGCGTGTGTTTATTTGCCGCATTTTATTCGTATGGCTTGAGAGTCTTGAGTGCAGTATGAAGAGGATTGATAATCAACATAGATGCTTGTCTGTTAAACTAATTCGTATAAGATTGTGGATTGGAGGAACTGTGAAATTGTTTACAGAATAAAATTCCATATTACAAATCTATGGATCATTCACTTCGAAACTCAGATATTTTTTAGAAAAATTTCAGTTTACTCCCCTGAACCTTAGGTCTAAAATCAGTCTAATACCTAATCTTTTTTTTTAATCAGTTTCATCCCTAAACTTTCAAAATGACATCAATCTCGATCAAAATGACTAAAATAGCCCTTGTTAATCTTTTTACCTCAATTTTTTTACCCT
>NC_020494.1:22677095-22735489 GCF_000184155.1 Fragaria vesca subsp. vesca | reverse complement strand
AAAAAAAAAAAAAACAATCGGACTGATTTTAGACCTAAAGTTCAGGAAAGTAAACTGAAATTTGCTCATATTTTTTATGCAGTTTTCAAGACGTGCAATATGATTTATTGACAGAAACCGTGCTTTGAGCTGGCTTATGCATGTAGGCGTAAAGAAGTAGAAGCTGCAAAGCGTGGACTATCTAACTGTGACGTCAAATTTCAAACTGCATGTAAATCCACTGGCTTTCACCAACGTACCAGAAATACTAATCAATCAAAGAAGAGTCTTCATTCTTTCTCTGAATTTTCAAAGACGAAGACCAAGACTCAAAGCCAGCCACCCCACTACCGTACCCCATCTAACAGGTCTTTATCTTCTGGCTATTTCATCTCCTTTGAGTTGGTTATTCTGCTTACTTTATCTTTGCTCGAGTCTGTAATATTTTACTTCTGTTTTTGTGCTTTAGTTACGGTTCTTCACTGCTACTTGATTAATCTCTCTTCCAAATCTCAAGATTTTGGGAGTGCTCTTGCGATATGAGGGATCAAGATTTCTGGTGTGTTATCTTTGTAATTGGGTTCTGCTTCCAGCCACTAGTTTTGAGCTCTCAGAACCTGACCTGCAATCTCAATGATTTGAATGCATTGGAGGGTTTCATGGGTGGTCTGCAGAGTACCCTAGGTAATTGGGGCAGGAATTTCTCTGATGATTGCTGTAAATGGGCAGGTATTACTTGCAACTCTTCCTTCTCTCTTGGATTGGATGATTCTGTTGATAGTTATAGAGTCGTTGAGTTGGATCTTTCGAGTAGGAGACTATATGGGAACCTTTCTGAATCTTTGGGGAATTTGGTACAACTTAGAGCCCTCAATCTTTCTCACAATTTCCTTAAAAACTCACTTCCTGCTTCACTTTTCCAATTGCCAAACTTAGAGTACTTAGACTTGAGTTCTAATGACTTTTCTGGTCCCATTCCAGTCGATTTCAATTTACCTTCGATCCTGTCACTTGACATCTCTCAAAATTTATTGAATGGTTCTATTCCACAAAGCATTTGTGTAAATTCTACTCGGCTTCAGGTTCTGAAGTTGGCTGTGAACTACTTGTCTGGTAGTCTTCCAAAAAGTCTTGCCAATTGCAGTTCCTTGGAGGCCATCCGTCTCAGCACAAACTCTCTCTCTGGTGGTGTACCTGAAGGTATATATCAGCTGCAGAAACTAACCAGATTGACCATTCAACGTAACAAGCTTACCGGGCCGCTGAGCAAAGAAGTTGGTAACCTGATCAACCTTACTCGGTTGGATATATCAACTAATTGGTTTTCAGGGACCATTCCGGACGTCTTCCACAGCCTCCGGAGGTTACAGTTTTTTGTTGCTCATTCCAATAATTTCAGCGGTCCGATACCCCATTCCTTGTCAAGTTCTCCAACCATCTCGTTTCTGAATGTGAGAAACAACTCATTGGACGGTCCAATCGATCTAAATTGTTCAGCAATGACAAGTTTGGTCTCTCTTGATCTAGGTTCAAATTGGTTTGATGGGGTTATTCCATCTAATCTTCCCACTTGCCGGCGTTTGAATAATATAAATCTTGCCAGGAACAACATGAGTGGCCAAATTCCTGACAGCTTCAAGGACTTTCATACTCTCAGTTACTTCTCACTTTCAAATGCCAGCTATTCTAATCTATCATCTGCCCTTCATATCTTACAGCAGTGTCAGAATCTAACCACTTTGATTCTCACCATGAACTTCTATGATGAAGAATTGCCAGCTGATCCAAACCTTCATTTTCCAAGGTTGAAGGTATTTATTCTTGCAAATTCTCGGCTCACGGGTTCGATACCCCAATGGTTGAGTAAGAGCAGCAGATTGCAGTTATTGGATATATCCTGGAACTGCTTGGAGGGTACAGTTCCAGCTTGGTTTGGCAATTTTACTAATCTCTTCTACTTGGACATATCAAACAATACTTTTACTGGGGAGATCCCGAGAAGCTTAACTGGACTACAGAGCCTCATTGATGGGAATTTTTCCTCAGTTCCGGAACCTTCCCCCGATTTTCCTCTTTTCCAGAAGAAGAATGTAAGTGCAAGGGGATTGCAGTACAATCAAGTTTGGAGTTTTCCACCGACGCTGGAACTTAGCAACAATAATTTCAGTGGACAGATCTGGCCAGAATTTGGGAACCTGAAATCCCTTCATGTATTGGATCTGAAGTGCAACAATTTATCTGGACCAATTCCAAGTTCTTTTTCTAATATGGTCAGCTTAGAGACTTTGGATTTGTCTCATAACAAGCTTTCAGGGATAATACCCAGTTCATTGATTCGTCTCAGTTTTTTGTCCAAGTTCAGTGTTGCAGACAATCAATTAGAGGGGGAGATCCCTAATGGAGGTCAGTTTGGGACTTTCCCAAATTCAAGCTTTGAAGGGAACAATCTTTGTAGTGACCATGCTCCTCCATGTCCATCCAAGGTTCATACTTATCTCGATCAAACCAGAAAATCAAGAATGAATGTATTTGGAGTAGAATATAGAGGAGTTGTCATTGGAATAGCTGTGGGATTTGTATTTGGAGTATCTTGCTTTATAGTAACAGATAGATATGTGTGGACTTGGCATTTCTAATTCCAGTACCCTCCTTCCTTGTATAAGGGGTTAGGGCTAGGTTGAAATGTACTGTCGTTTTTTTCTCTCTGTAATTTTAGTCTTTTTTGCTTCTGTTGGTTGTCGTCTGTCTGCCTGCAATATCTGCAATAAATCCTCATTACAGTCTGAAAAGTTGGTGAACCATTACATTTTGACTCAGCATATTCTACAGATTTGGTGAACTCCAAAATAAATTGAATTTCGAGACAAGTTGCAGTTATCATTGATCTAAAACTCAACTCAGATACAATTATTCAAAAATTAAAAAAAGTTCAGGTACATAAATCCTTAGTAATAACTATATAACCTCTGCAGATGCTTGGTTTTACTTTCTAATGTCATCATACTTTTGAGCAAAAGACTTCGAGAATTCATCCAAGGATCCAAAAAGTGAAGTAAACCCCTTCTGAATTAGATTCAGTGCATTCTCTTCGGTCTCCTTCCGACTTGCTTCATATTGCACTTCCTCTTCTTTTATCCTCTGCGTTAACTTATCAGACTTGTCCTTGGCCTTTCTGGACTGCTCAATTTTCCTTTGCTCCCCTTTGAGTTGATCAACCTGGCTCTTGTGTTCATATTCCTTATTTTGCAACTCCACTAGTTCTCCAACTTTTGTGGCCAAGTCACCTATGGCTTTCGTCACAGTCACATCAGCAAACAGCTTATCCAAACAACTTGACCACTTATCAAGCAGCGGTAGCGCGTAGATGTTGTTGCTGTTGTCGTTGTTATCTTCACAGAACGCCGGGAGCGGATGCCTTGCCCAATCATGAAGAGCCTTAATGTAGGCCTTGTGCGAAGAAACATAATTAGCAAAGCATGCAAGCCATTCTTCGAGTTGTGCTTTAAGTTTCTTAGCAGCACGCCAGTGGGGGACATCGGAACACAGTCTACGAGGCCGAGTATATTTCACTATTGTTTGAGACATGATCTGCACTTGAGCTGAGTAGCAATCCGAATTTTTCTTCCAATTAAGTGTCAGACTACGTAGGAGCTGATCAAGATGAGGTCTTAGCTTTTGATCTTTCAGATATTGGATTTGCTTAAATGACAATACAGTGCTTTGTTTTGCAACGTTTACTTCATGAAGTCCACCTGTTTTTTCCTCGTCTAGTACCCTCTCCACGAGGTAATGGAGTTGTTTCTCCCAAGCACATAAGTACTTTAGTGTTGAAGAATGCCCGTCTTCGGCATCACTTGGTGAACAACGAACTTTGGAGGAGCGACTCCTCCACGCTGACGAAAGAAATTTGAAGGAGAAACTCCTAGACAATGACCTTGCTAGCAGCTTGTTTGATGAGCTTGCTTTGGTAGTAGTTTGCGTTTGAACCGTGTCAATCTCTAGCAATTTGCAAAGACTACCATTGTCTTCGACATTCTTTTCGGATTGACCTTCAAGATCTGCTAACAGACTTTCGAAAACACTACTAGGGTCTTCAACTTTAGCCTCAATACTAGAAGCATGTGTGCTGTTACCAGCTGCTGCTGCATTATCAGCACCTTTTGTTTTCTTCTTTTTCGCCTTATTCGGATCCTCCTCCACCTTGTGTTCTTGTTTTTGTTGATCTCCATTGCATGTGGCTTCTTGTCTTTCAGCAGGATCATCAGAAGAATGTGTTCTCACAAATTCCGTTATAGCTTTTGCCATTGTGCTCTGCAGATCATTGTATGTCTTGTATGCAGCAGCAAAGTCCTTCCAGCGCTGTAAAGCCAATTCAGTCAACTTTATTCTCTCAATACAAGCATCTTTACCGGATTTCTCTTTGCTAACGCCTCTCCTAGACAAAGAAGCAGGAACGCCTTTCATGGCTAGCTATGGTTTCTTTGGATTCTATGGAAGAAGAATAAGGGTTTTGAAGAGAGCGAGTTATAATTCTGATGTTATGTCTCTTAATATATATACTGGTGTGTACTAGCATTCTGATGAAGCCAAGGAGTACCGAAAGAAGTAAGAAGTACAGGAAGTGTTGCAATACGGGAAATCAAATTAATAGCCTAACAAATTCTGGAATGGTATGTTATATGTTTTAATTAGGATTACATTATTATTTCCCCTTGCGGATATCAAATTAATTTGGTAAGTGCTTTCCGGTTTCGACCAAAAGACAATGGAATCCAAAATAAGAAAAATCTAGAAGGAGAAAACAAAAGGTGCTTGATTAATTTTGATCCTTTTTCACATCTAATCAGCTTGATAGGCCTTCTATCGTTAATTAGTTAATACCAATCTATAACAAAACAAACTCATTATGCTCACGAGGAATGTAACAATCTTTATACTTTTCTGTTGTATGACAGAGACACTGAGAGTGACGATGAGGAGATTTGCATTTTCAATGAGTCGAAGCCGAAGTGTCCACAATATTTTTGCATATGAACTTTAAATCTTAACAATATTTGTAAGAAGATATCTTTCAGCAAAATTATTCATATAAAAATTACATTGAAGCCGTTTGTTGTTCATTTGGTGACAAAGAGAGTTCTTCTCTCTTTCTCGCTCATATTTCAAGTTTTCAGATAATTCAAAGGAAGGACACAAGTTTCCGGATTGTTGGTATGAAATTATAGAAATTAATGGTCCACGCAATGGGATATATTGCCTGCATGATTGTTGTCGTAAATGGGACCATGCAATTGCCCTTGATGTATGTTTCGTTGAGAGAATTCAAGCTAGTTCCAAAACCCGAAGAATGGATTATCTGGAATATAGATTCTCAAATAGAATTTGTCGAAATTGGGTTTGATCATAAAACCAATGATTACAAGGTGTTTATTTTCAAGGAAAACCTGGAAGGTGAACATCAGGCTGCAGTATATCATGTTTGCAGTGGCGGACGCAGAAAGATCCGTAAGTGGGGGCAAAAAAACTGAGGAAGTAAAGAAACTCTAGAGACATTTCACTGTCCATTTCTTCTTCTTCTCTAATCTCCATTTTTTAGTCACAGATCTGGGTAAGCCATAGAATTTGAACCATTCTAGTAAAACAATACACAATTCTGAGAGTTTCCTTTTGTTTAGTTAATATGGGGGAGAAAGGCCAAACTTGTAAACCACTAGCTTCTACGCATACATGTTTCATTTCTTTATACATGATTAAGAAGCTTCAGAAAAACAAGTACATATATTGTGACACTAGGCAACACAAACTCTTAATGAAATAAATTATTTTAGAATAGGTTGATTTCATATTGAAACAAATATAACTTTGAGAAAATATATTAAGATATCGAAGAAAACTAAACCTAAAATATTGTTCTAGTTTGAATGTCTTTTGCTTTCGTGCTCAACATACAATAGTTACTCCAAAATTTTGTTTGATACAATAAAAAGATCGGAGATAGAAATAAAGATATTGCTTACCTGAACATGGGTGCCTTCGTCATCTTCCCGTATCCCCGTATAGCTTCTTCTTCTATGCAGAAATATAAGTGTCTTCTTCTATGCAGAACTGGCATATGAAGAGGGAGAAGTGGTTGGGAGAAAGTGGTATGCGAATATAAACCTAATAAACGGATGAATTCGAATTTGTTTCTGATTGGATTACGTTATATGTTGTACACCGAAGTAAAGTCCTCCTTCCTTGTTTACACGTGGGCACGATGCAACGGTGCAGATTCTCCGCCTTTTACGTTTGCGCCTCTCCGCTTTTTCTGTGCAATTTCCAAAAAAATTCAAAAAATTTCAAAATAGTAAAAAAGATGGTAAAGACAACCCTTGACTCGGGTCAAGATTGAAATTTCACAAACAAATTTGATGATCCTTGCAGCAGCTTACTTACCTGTTGGCATCTTGATATGGTTTGTGTGAAAGTCCCAATCATATAAGGGATAATTGTGGAGCTCATCATTAGTCAATTCTAAGAAGCAACTACTTCTGAAGAAGCAAAACCCTGCGAGATATAAATATTTCATTACTGACTCGATCTAACAGGTATATATAAATAGTCAGAAGTCCCAACTCAGACAAAATGTCAACAGTGTTTTATGAAATTGGCTCCAGTCTCTTGCTCAATTTTCCTTTTAATGCTTTGATAGACGGCAAAAGAAGGGTATAAATAAAAAAAAGGGCAGACATAGGGCATATAACACACTAGAAACATGGAGAAGGAGTCGCCGCCGGAGGACCTGTGAAGAGATTTGACAGCAACACACACACACAAAAAGAGTTATTTCAATTTCAAAAAGAAAGAAAAAATGGAGGTTTTGGCCACATGTTCATTAACTCTACTATTTACTGGTATCCAACTAATTAAAGATAGCAACAGTATTCCTTAAAAAAAAAACTAATTAAAGATAGTAACAGTCTAGTGAAATGAGTCTTGGTAGGGAGATCCGTCGCCTGTAGGAAAAGAAGTTTCACTAGACTGCAGGAGCTTGACATGAATTAATACAATCATGGAGGATGTAAAGGGGAGCAAAGAATGGGGATCATAAAGACTCCAATTATTGAAACTTTAGAAGAAGAAGAAACAAAAAAAAAAAGGAATCCACCAAAAAGCGAAAATTGAACTACGTACTGACATTGTTTAAACCAAGCAAAGTAACCCTCTTTTAAACTATCACGACTTGAACATATGTGGTTTTCTTATGTTCCGCTCATGTGACAAAGTCCGACTAAGTGGAAAGAAGCATCATATAAGTATGCGCCTGTAAACTGTAACATGGAAGTTGTGATATCATCTTGTCATGAGCCTTAGGATCTTATCTAGTAAAGTCAAAAACCAACATTGCAATACTATTCTGAAAACTGCAACCTAGATAACGTTTAATGCTCACCACTTTGATAACACTACATATTCAACCTCGACAACTGGACGGGTGAAACGTACCGTTTGTTTCCATACCCAAATTTCAACTATAACCACGTGCAACGATGTAACTCTACATAGGAACATAAGTGACTGCCTCGATAAGGGGATCAACTAAACAAGTGCAAACAGAGGAATTTAAGTAGATAAAAGAAAACAACATCAAGAATGTAACCTGAAATACATCATGCAATAATGCACCAATGCCGTTAATACTACACTTCCCAGTCAGCTTGTTTAAATGTCAATTTTCTGCGCCCCTAATTTTTAACTAACATATTAATCACTAAACATGAAGAAACTGTATCCACTCTTTTCAGGCAGTGGATTCCTTGCTGATTCAAGCCTATCAGACTTGACAGATGGAACACTCATTCTGACAACATGTTTGTTCTACACGATGCAACACCAACATCATTGTAATTCTGGTTGAAGATATAAATCTATCAAGACAGGAATGGAAAGGACATCAACTTATTATTGCAAAAATATTGGAGGAAACTATAATAAAATGTATATGCACTGTCTAAATATAGAAGGAAAACTTTGTAAGGAGATCACACTGGACTTGATAAAGATGAACAAGAGACCATGTGAGAATTTCCTACTCGAAACAGCAATACGTGGTACGGTCCTACGCCCTAACTAAATGATTGCAAAGAGCAACCAACACTAGCAAGAAAGGGTTGGCTGCAAGAATATTTTGAACAAGCAAAAACATTTTTATAACTCTACAACCCACAACAGAGAGGGAGAATTCAGTCAAATACCACTTCAAAATTAAAAACTGAGCCTAGAGGTGATACAGTTATTGGTGAGACTTTCAAGTGTATTTGGAGGCACCTTACTTATTGGGATTTGAAGTGTTTTATGAGGTATCTTTTCATCTGTTATTCAGGAAAGCGCTGGTGGATAAGTTTCCTCATGCACAGTGCATCAATTATCTAGTTTGCCTCCCAGAAATATAAAGACAACCCTCAGTCTTAAATTCAGAAATGCCTGGCCCTAAACCAATTTTCCAGATTGAATCAGAGTAAAACACAGGCTACAGCTATAGATGTGGAGAATAGATATCGGAGGCAACAGATGAAATCTGAGAAACCAACATTACACCAAATCCTGAATTGAATTGAGACGCTGAATTATATTGGAAAAAAAAAAACGATTTACACCAAACTCTTAGTTTGAACCCCAAACGAGGACAAACTGTTTGTCTAATTAAGAAGTGAGGGAAGAGAAACCTGGTTTTCAGTTGATGCGGCTGTTAGCTATCGGAGAATCAAATGCAGGTTTAGAAGGTATTTCTCGAAATATAGCTGCGAGGTCATTACTGGAATAATGTTATAATAACAACTGTTCAAGTAGAGTGACATAGCTTTCACAGTTTCACATGTAGTCATAGCTTCTTCATGAAATCTTCAATGCTGTCAGCAGCTGCAGACATATTCTTCAGTTTAACTTCATCCCAAAGTAAACGACAAGTCCTATATCTAGGCTTCATATCTTGAGCAATCATCTCCTCGAAAAGACTATAAGCCCACTCACATTTACCTGCTCTGCATAGACCGTGAATTAGTAATGTATATGTTGAGAGATCAAAACTGAGATGATGTCCATTGACCATGCCATTCACCAACTTATTCAAAAATTGTCTGTTTTGCCAGTTTTGAAGCACATTTTAAGCAACGGATAGTATGTCTGAACATCAGGCTTACAGAGCCCAGACCTTTCCATCTTCTGGAGGATTTTCAAGGCTTCTTCCTCTTGAGCATGATTGCAAAACATGGCAATCAACGTATTGTAAGTTGATGTATTATGAGGAACCTCATTCTCAGGCATCTCAACCTCGAAAACACGAATAGCTTCAGGTCACTCGTCCAGCTCTTCCTAGTGTGTGGATCAAGTGAGTTGTAGAACAGGGTGTCAGGCTTACATCCAGCTGATTTCATTCTCTCATATAATTGCATAGCTTCCTCGAATTCCCCAGAGTTTGTAAGATAACACATGACAGTAGTGAAAGTGACAACATTTGGAGGGCAGCCTTGAGCTTCCATTTCATCAAACAGTTCATAGACCTTTCCAAAGTTGTATTTGTGGCAATAAAAGAGGGTAATGGTTGAGTAGCTGATGGCACAAGGGCGACAGCCATGACCCTTCATTTCTTGGATTGTCCAATGTGCCTCATCAACGCGATTGACCTTGCACCAGCCGTGGATGAAAATATTAAACGTATGAGCATTTGGTGAGATATGTGATTTTAGTTCTAAAAAGATATCGCGTGCGACCTCAACTTTTTTCTCTTTGCAGAGTGTGTCAAGCAACAAGTTCATTGATTCGGTGTTCTTATCTAATCCAAATCTTCCTAACCCATCAAATATCCTCACGGCATCCTCCCATTTCCCTGCACCAGCAAATCTTCTCATAACCTTACCTACAGTTTTGAGCGTTACGAGACGATCCTGATGCATTCTCTCTAACAAATCCATAGTCTGATCCATCTGCCTCATTTTTCCTAGAATGTCGATGATCATATCATACGCATCTGAGGGGAGTTCATAGCCAGGCCGTGACTCAGCCCATCTGAATACACCCAATGCCGACTTCCAATCATTCTTAAATCGATGAAGCAATTGATGAACAAGGACATGCGTGAGCTGAATGCTGTTACATGCTTGATCATTTTGAAGAGACAATAGTACTTGATCATCACTATTTCCAACAGGAACTCTAGTTATGATAATGTCAAGGTCTGATAGTCTTGTTGGGCGTTCCAATTGTGACGACCCCACTGGAGACACAGCAGATGAGCAAGTATGCAAAAAGGCAGAAGAATTTGAAGAACTGCCTAGGAAGCAGACCCTTTGAAAGCATTTCTGAACACGGAAGATCATGAACATCGACTCTAGTTCCTACACACAATAAACAAAGCCTCAGCTTGTTTATTACAAATACAACATTCTGGGAGAAGGAAGAGATGTATTTTAACATAGAAACAAGAAACCGGTATTAAAGGAGAAAAAATGATATCCGCAGCAATGATAGTCGACAAGAAGTTGCAAACAATTGCCTGGCCAGTCACAGAAGCACAACAGTATATACTCGAAAGTCTTATATGTATGACGAGAACATATCACCATTATTCTTGCAGAAATGATTGCAGGAAACTACAATATGATTAATCTAAAAAAAAGAAGCATGATCAGATTGGAGTCTATCGAGGTAATAAATGAATGCAAAGATGACGCGACAAAAAGAACAATACAGACAATTCTGAAACACAGAGAAAGAATGAACTCTCAAGTCCAACACAAGTTCAAACTTACTGAGAGTGCTCCAATAGAGTAAAAGCATGCAAAGCCCAATAGATAGGTTTATTCAAAAGAAGCTCTGTGAATTCAATTGGAGCACAAGTATTGCATATTTATATCAACTCAGGTTATCAAGTGAAGCGAGGATGCGAATGAAGAAGACACAGTAAAAGGCGAAGCAGTGAGAACCTACCTGACTTAACTTGGATGAAAAACACTTGAGCCACCGGTCACGGAGTTAGGGAGAAGCCGGCGAGGAACGTCGCGGCGGAGACAAGCTTGGCGACGATCGTAGAGTCGGTCTTGTTACTCCAGAAACTGGCGTGGCTGGCTGGTCTATTTAGCTTTTTGCAAATATTACAAATTGGACCTTCATTTGTTTTAAAATTTCAATTAGACTCTACTAGAGAGAGCTATGACAGCATCTTTAGCAATGTTATTTGTTTTGTAGTCAAATTTTAGTTAAAAATTTATTTTGATTAGTCACTTTAAATTTTTTTTTACACTACTCTATTTCAACTAAAGTTTCATTTATATTATTTATTAAATAAAAAAAATTAATTAGCCGATTATTAATACTAATCATTCTTCAACGTGTCTTTAAGTTCATTCTTGCGTTCGACCTATTTCTTTGTTTTCAATGGTTAATTTTTGCTTCCACCCATCTGGGTCACTAGTTCGGTTTCAGAACTGATTCGAGTCACTCTTTCCTGTCAGTTTCCTAACCTACACAAGCTACACTGACTCAGAGTGAACAAGAACTAACTTAGCTACCCAAATGCAACATGCATACACAAACATGAAAAGATATCTGACCCAGTGCCCTTAGTGCATAAACATGTTTACATGACTTGAAACTCCTTTTAAGTTTGAAGCTATAATTACGTAGAGAAATTCTACAATTGTTAATGTATGACATGTAATGCACTGTTATAAAATAATTTCTCATATTAATAACTAGTTTTAAAGTAATAACGAAGTGGTAAATTTTCAGAGTTGCCACATGAGTCTCATTAAGTGGTAAAATGTGTCTTTAAAATGAAAAATGAATCCTTTAAGTTGTAATAAAAGTTTATGAAGAAGAAATATTAACAGTTTGATGCATATGAAACATTAAACACCATCACAAAAAATGAACATTTACGTTGTGTTAAACTAGACGGAAAAACTGTAGTTAGGTATATGCACCAAACCTCCATTTCCAAAACTTGGATGATATTTCTATAGAAGATATGCATATCTTCAAAAGACGGTAGCACTCTATGATCTTTAACATCTTTGTTGCACTCTGATTTTTACATATTTTTGGGAGAAATCTGCCTCGGGCTACAGCCCAAGTAGCCTTGGACATGGATACGTCCTTGTATATGAATATAAAACTTGCTAATCAAGCTGGTATGTAACTATACTGGTTATACTTGTTAATATTGTTAGTGCTGGCTCCACTCCATGATCGATCACTAGCTATGAGTACGACTATGAAGTCCACTCCAAATTAGTGCTGCTTCAGTGTTGCAGACAATCAATTAGAGGGGGATATTCTTAGTGGAGGTCAGTTTGGGACCTTCCCAAATTCAAGCTTCAAAGGGAAAAATCTTTGCGGAGATTATGCTTCCCCTTGTGTCTGTTGCAAAATCGCTGCCACAGCCACACAGCAGATCAAGAGTAGACTATAGAAGAGTTGTCATTGGAATAGCTGTGGGATTTGTATTTGGAGTAGCTTGCTTTATCGTAAGGGATAGATATGTGTGGACTAGGCATTTCTAATTCCAGTACTCCCCCTCTTCCTTGTGTAAGGGGTTAGGGCTCGGTTGAAATGTACTGTCGTTTTTCTCTGTAATTTAAGTCTTTTTTGCTTTGATCTGTTGGTTGTCGCCTGCCTGCAATATCTGCAATGAATCCAGTCTGAAAAGTTGGCAAACCGTTTATATTTTGGCTCAGCATATTCTACAGATTTGGTGAACTCCAAAAGTAAATTGAATTTTGAGACAAGCTGCAGTTAGCATTGATCTAAAACTCAACTCAGATACATTTATTCAAAAAGAAAGAAAAGAAAAAGAACTCAGATACATAAATCCTTATTAATAACTATCTAAATAACCTCTCAGATGCTTGGTTTTACTTTCTAATGTCATCATACTTTTCAGCAAAAGACTTCAAGAATTCATCCAAGGATCCAAAAGTGAAGTAAACCCTGTCCGAACTAGAATCACTGCATTCTTTTCGGTCTCCTTCCTGCTAGCTTCATATTCCACTTCCTCTTTCTTTTATCCTTTGCATCAACTTATAAGACTTGTCCTTGGTCTTACTGGACTTCTCAGTTTTATAATGCTCCCCTTGGAGTTCAACCTGCCTCTTGTGTTTATATTCCTTATTTTGTAACTCCAATAGTTCTCCAACTTTTGTGGCCAAGTCACCGATGGCTTTAGTCACAGTCACATCAGCAGACAGCTTATCCAAACAACTTGACCACTTTTCCAGTTCCAGCAGTGATAGGGCGTTGTTGTTGTTTTCTTCACAAAACGCCAGGAGTGGACGCCTTGCACAAACATGAAGAGCCTTAATGTAAGCCTTGTGCGAAGAAACATAATTAGTGAAGCACGCAAGCCATTCTTCAAGTTGTGCTTTAAGTTTCTTAGCAGCATTGCGGTGATTGGCATCGGAAACCATTCTATGAGGTGGAGTATATTTCGTGTATATTTCGCTTAGAATTCAGACATGATCCTGGCTTGAGTTGAGTAGCAATGCGAAACAATCATGTAGGAGCTGATCAAGATGAGGCCTCAGCTTTTGATCTCTCAGCTGTTGGATTTGGTTAAATGCCGATACAACGCTTTGTTTCGCAACGTTTCCTTCATGAAAACCACCTGCTTTTGCATACACCCAAATATTCAACGAAAGCCAGAAAACAACAAAGGGAATGAAGAAAACACCCAAGGCCCACCCACCACATTATCCCAAACACAAAAGAGAAACAGAACAACACTCTAGTGACCAGTTGCAATGCTTATAATTCAATTGGATCATCCTAATCATCAAACAATGCACAGATGAGATTTTTAACACAAGACATACAGAAATCATGATCAAATTATCGTTTCCCTCTCTTCAAATTTTGCGTCTTTTTCAAACAGTAAGAAAATTCCCCTCTGAAAATTACTGAGAACTAATCAGAACGACGGAGGCTCACCTGAGCTGCACGGATGAGTGGGGAAGTCACTTTGTTCTCCCCACCACTGTTCTGAGCAACAGCCCCGAACAGCTGAAGCAGCTCTATCTCCCTCAGCAACAGCTTCCTCCTCAAACAAGCTAGCAAGGTCTTACAGAAGAATGTGTTCTTACAAATTCTGTTATAGATCTTTGTAAGTTTTGTTTGCAGCAGCAACGTCCTTCCAGCGCTGTAAAGCTCATTTGTTTATGCAAAAAGATGACTCGAATAGAATTGTAGCTTGACAAATTGAGTCAAGATCTGATTGAAACTCACTTTCGGTCGATGGGTTTCTTCCGAACGAAACAAAGCTATAAATTTGTTGAGGGGAAGACAAGAACAGAGCACACCTCTTGTGCTGCGCCTGAGGATCATTCTTGTCGGATCACGAAATTCAGCTTTGTTTTGGGATTGAGAAGAGCTAGACTTGTTTTGAGGTTAAAAAGATTGGGAGTTGGGACAAGTGAAGAGGGAGGCGGCGGTTCTGATCTAGGTTTTGGCTTTAAATATATCTTTCCCCCGTCTTTTTTTTTTTCTTTGCTGTTTGGGCCTTTGAGGACGTTTTGCTGTTTGGGCCTTAAGGATGTGAGTCTGCTTGTTTCTTTTATTCCTTCCTTTGCGAAAGGTTTTGTTGAATGATTAATGTTAATCTTTGGTCTATGTGTGGTTTTTATACCGGAAATTCTTGTGTGCACGATGTGTATTTACACGACATAATTTTAACTGTTCATAACAATTTATATGTTTGAACACCATGTTTCCATATTATTTCCTCTAATTATGACAATTCATGTATATATATGAAGATACATGTCGTGTACTGAAGATGCTCTTCTTTTGTACATGTTAAGGTTGCTTCTATTTCATTTTTTATTTTTGTCTTTGGTATCATTCGTCTTACAATTATGTGAAGGAGGTCCGGCATTGTATACATTTATACAATGTATGCTTAATTGAGTTAAAGACTGTTATGTTGTGGGCTAAATTATAATTGGGTTTGACTGCTATACATATGTGTATTGTTTAACATGTATAAAATCGTGAATCATTCAAGGCCATCAAATTAAAATTCAAAACGATTAAACGATTCATGACCAGAAGTATGCTATCCACATAAAAGTCTAAATTATAAAAATATGGGAGTGAAAGAAATATGATTAGTAAATAGTGTTCCCGTAAAGGTAAAGACTTTGGAGAGAAAGGAATGACCTTTGCCGTTCCCGGGTTCTGTAATTTTCCCGCCAACCCATTACGAGCTTTGGCGCCAATTCACAAAGCATCCTATGATCACATCACTAGGGCAAGACGTCATTCCTTCGCCGTAGCTAATCCCAATAACGCCGCAATGGGTTCCAGACCTGCCGCCAAAAACAAAACCCTCCTCGATATCTTCCAACCCACCACCCCATCCGCCAAACGCTTCAAAGCCCAGTCTTCTTCCACCCCCAATTCCGATGACGTCACCACCGATCCTTCTTCTCCTCCGTCAGCCCTCACCGCCGAGCAGAAGTCACGCATGGAATTCCAGAAGCTGCTGGCCGGAGCCAAACGCAACCGCGCTATCTGCTCCCGGAGACTCTCCGATTCCAAGGCCAAAGGTAAAAATCATTACCAAAATCAAAACCCTAATTTCATTTCGGTTTGGATTAATTTTCATGAGTTTGATTTTAGGTGTGAAATTGGAGGAGCTACTGGTGGAGGACACGTGGCTGACGGCGTTGCCTTCCGAGCTGAAGAAGCCCTACGCCGTCAATCTCAGCAAGTTCGTCGAGAGCGAGATTTCCGGTGGTGCTGTTCCGATATATCCGCCGAGTCACTTGATCTTTGATGCTCTGAACTCCACCCCTTTTGATCGGGTCAAGGCTGTCATTTTGGGCCAGGACCCGTATCATGGGCCGGGTCAGGCTATGGGTCTGTCCTTCTCTGTTCCACAGGGAGTGAAGGTGCCTTCAAGCTTGGTTAATATATTCAAGGAGCTAAACAAAGATGTTGGCTGTTCAATTCCATCTCATGGAAATCTTGAGAAGTGGGCTGTTCAGGTTTGGATCATCTTGAGTTACTCTTTGTTTTTTTCGTTATCTTGTCGTAAATTGTGACTGAGTTTTCCTTTTGGAATTGATTGTTAGGGTGTTCTGTTGCTCAATGCTGTTCTTACTGGTGAGAATATACTTGCATTCTTTGTTTCTAATTAGCAAAGTGAGAGTCTCGCTTAGATAATAATCATAATATGTTGTGGGCTTGAACACTTTGCATACAATAGTTAAGTCATCGGTCTTTCATTTTCATATTTCAGTTAGGGATCACCAGGCTAACTCTCATGCAAAGAAAGGGTGGGAACAATTTACGGATGCTGTTATCGGAACCATTTCAAAAAAGAAGGAAGGGGTTGTTTTTCTCCTGTGGGGAAACTCTGCACAGCAGAAATCCAGGTAGATTTAGATTGTTGGATGAGACCTGAATAGAATGTTAGACAAATATATGGAGGGGTGTCAATGAGATGGGCCTCAGTCAATGGATTAGGAGTCTATTTATTTCAATCCGTTTGAGATTTGTTTTGCCTCGCAGCTTAGTAGATGTGTCGAAGCATCACATTCTTAAGGCAGCACATCCCTCTGGTTTGTCTGCACACAGAGGCTTCTTTGGCTGCAGGTTAGTTTCACTCCACAAGAAATGATTACCACTTCGCAACTTATGTTGAAATAAAGAAAAGAAGAGATGGGGGATAAGAGTCTATCCATATCTATTTTGGTATTTCTCTATTTCTCTGGTACCATGATCTAACATGGGGATAAGTTCATACTCGCTAAAGAGAGGCATGGGAATATTTATTGATATTAGTCTGCATTTCTGCAACTTCCTTGGATTTCTCTTGTCTTTTTGGTCAAATATCATCTTTTCTATTTATGAAATATTTGCAACCATGGGTTAGATGTTCTGGCATGTATGATGATTGTGTTGAGCAACATTACATGGTAACCATATAATTGCTCCTGATGTGTTCAGGCATTTTTCTCGCACGAACCAGCTTCTTGAGGAGATGGGAATTCCTCCAATCGATTGGCAACTTTGATCTGCAAAGTCATATCAGCTTGGCAGCACCTAATTCTAACTTATTTTGTCTCTGAATATCACTGTCAAGTCATGTATGATCAAGGAGGTTGTAATTCCTCTAGATGTTAGTCTTGTTGTACAGAATACGGATGTCTTTTGATAGTTCCATCTATCCGAGTAGTGTTGCTTCCTACGCTATTCATTTTTGTCAGTTAGTTGATCATCTGTATCTGTTTTGAATGTTTCTGCTCTTCAATGGCAATGCAGAGTTCATTTTCCTTTTGATCATAGTTTCTTCATTTCCAATCTATTCCCAATTTCTTTAGACCTTTGTACAAACTCCATGCCGTTTTGCAAACTAGGAGGTTAAACATCACAAACTGCAATTGCCATCGCAGTTGCCAGTTGGCTAATTCTACACGCCCTATCCACGCTCTGGGCTAGTGGCTCCAGAAGCACATCTATGTGCTGAAGCCAAACTTACTGACTTGGACTTGTTGCGTCCACGTGACTAGTTGTGATTGGCCACACTCTCAATACTAGTCCACACACGCCACTACTCATGAAGAAAGGGCTTTTGTTTTCAGCCGCAACTCACACAAGTGCTTAAGTAGTATAAACCAACGGTCCTGATTATGATTAAAGGTTTCTCTAAACTCACCAAAATTCTATGGTCACCAACTGATGTGCAATCATTTTTGGTTCTGTGCATCGGTTGTGAATTGGATGCACCACTAGTCTACTCTACCATATCCCAAACAAGCATCAAACCCAGAAACTATATCTACTTCTGTTGCCTTGGCCTCACCAACAGGTTGGATTTATATATTTGTAGTTTTATTGTAGCAGTATTACTATTAATGCTTATGAAGATATTTACTTTTTTCGGTTTTTGAATCATTATGGAATCAATCAGCATCCAGAGTTCTAAATTCCTTGTCTTGTAAACTATATAGCTTTCAATCTTTGATGTTGTTCTTCAAGGGTTAAAAGAAAGCATTTTAATGTATTTATTTGGTATGTCATAGAGTTTCACTGTAATTTGTTATTGAAAACATATTTTCGATCTATGGATGGATGCAGCAATCGTATTGAGGGTACTACGTGTAATTTACAGGATATGACGAGCATTATTTCAAGCCACCATTGTAATTGGTCATTTGGGATTCAAGAGAACCCTCACACAGGATTCAACAAAGTTCTGCTACCTGGATGCACTTCACATTTTCCTTCAAGAGGATTGGTCTTTTCCAATGGTAACTATCACATTCGTTATCAAACAGATCGAAGAAGTAGGCCTATATTTTCTAGTACAGTGGATGGTGTAAATCCAGATGACTCGGAAGATCAAAATGACAAGGAGGAATCTTCAAAATCTGAAACTGGAGGGGTATGTGTTATAGTTCTTTTGTTCTTCTGTTGCCGTGTTTCTCATATGAATGGCATAGACGCCAGTGGGATGTGAGATGGGTTGCTGAAGTTCCATAAGGTCCAAGTGTCCTTATATCATTATATGTTGCAGGGAAATAATGAAATGGTCAGAGATAATCTGGAAAGACTTGTTGGTACAGATGACTCCAGCTTTAGTGGGATAGACCTGGCAACTCTTATTAGGAACAAGTATGGAAGGTCATATGATGTTCAACTGATCAAGAAGGTATAGTTTTACACTTTTACCTTTTCATTTGGTAAAAATTGCACGCGTCATAGTATTTTGTCTTGTCAATCTCACTTCATAACCAAATGTTTTGTAGGAGTTCCTTGGAAGAAACCTGCTGGCTATGAATGTGATGTGGAAGTACAGGGAGCAGGTATGGAAATTCTTACTCAACAAGTTTAAACTTTCTTGTATTGGAATAAGTAGCAATGTAGCATACCACTATCATAGGGATGGTTTAATACATGATGTCTATGAAGGCAGCTGATATGATACTCATCCAATGATTAAAATCAAGATCATGATTTGGAACATTTGGGTAGAGTTTTAACATTTTTTTTCCTATGTGCTTCTTCTCCTAGAGATCCTTTCCACTGACAGAAGAAGAGTATCTAATGAGGCTTGATGATGTTGCAAACAACTTGAAGTGCTGGGGAGCTGTGTCACATATCCGAAACAGCCTAGCAACAGTGAAAGAGAGGCCCCGGATAGGAAAGGTAGAAAACTTTCATCATCCAAATCTTCAATCGTGTGTGTTCATTCAATTTTCATGTAGAATATGATTGACTTGTTCATATCATTTGCTGCAGGCTGTTAGCATTTTTATAGATATGGACGAGTCTGGAGGCCGTGCAAATGAATGGATTTACAAGTAAACAGGCATAGTTTGAGTCATTTACAAGTAAATCAGGTTGGATACGAGAAGGATCTAATTTTCATGAAGATTAGTCGGCCAATACATCAAGTTTCTTGAAGATGAACAAAAACAAATGTTAAAAATGATTAGTTGAAGGTGTGATGTCTGATATGTGCTTAAATATGTGCATCAGTGTCATTTCCGGTGGAAAGATCGACCTGCTAGTGGTGGGAAAACATACCTAGCTACCATTAAAGATGTAATTTTATTTCATATTTTCAATACAGTCAATTACTCAATTACCACGAAATATTCTATTCAACAGTGCAGCATAGCAGCTCTAAGAACCTCCTATACATGGAGCCAAGCATATCGATTCACATGACTTCAATAGCAACAAGCAAAACTGCATGGACCAAAAGTCAGTTGCCCTGTTTCTGTAAAGCATGAAAAATCTAAAATACAGATATTTGATGCAGAAGTAGTACCATATCCTATTACCAGAACACCAGCAGTGAACCAACAAGCTGTGAATTCCATTAGACACATAAATGATCCTGATAAGACAGAGCATGGCAGCTCACTCTACTTAAAGAACAGTTCGGATGATTCTTCATCTGTAGTTCAGTAGTAGTTATAAGTAATGGGTAATTAATTTTAACCGTTGGATAGAGACATTGTTTTATTGTTGAAACTACCCAACTTCCCTTATATTCAATCCACCACATTTATATGATATACTTCTGATAATGGTAACTCTAAGGTTTTACAGGTGCAACTTGCATGTTTCTCAACAGAGAGAAAGATAACTCTAAGTGCAAAGATGGTAACTTTAATTGATTTTCTTTCTTGTTTTGGGTTCTTCCCAGGTTAGCCAAGAAAGAATAGCAGTAAGAAAAACTTACTATTTTGACTATACTTACCCTTGGGAAAAACAGAGAAGTAAAGACACAGCTCTGCCTCCCACTCCTCTTCTGCTCTCATTGTCTTTTCCAATGTCAAACCAAAACCCTAAAACTAAACTCAACTCTTTTGTCTTCCTTTCTTACTAGGATAGTAGGATTCCTCAACATCAAAATAAGTCCAACTCAGTTAGCTCAACTCTACAACCATCTCATCTCCCACTTTCATTGCCTCATTTCCAATACCAACATGATCCTCAGAAATTAACCAAACACACAGCAACAAGATTGTGTCTTCAGAATGATTTATGGTACTGATCATGATCTCCTCTGCACCCGCGTCGCACCCGATCACTCCCCCCTCCTCCTCCACCGCCACCCCCGCCATTAGATCACCTACAACCGCCGCCGCCGCACACTCTCAGCTCCCGCCGCCTCTCTCCCGCCTCCCGTTAGACTATGTCCTGCCGATCGGCGACTCCTCCGGCCAGCTGGCCCGGGTTCGGATCTCCGATATTGCCCCGTACGACGGAGCTCCGACCGGGACGTATGTGAGGGCGGTGGAGGCGCTGGCGGGGTCGCTGATGAGGCACAACGCCGCCGTCATCGAACTGGGAGCCGACGACGCGGCGCTGTTGCGCTGCGGCTTGGAAGCTTCCAGATTGTATTTCCGGAGCAGAGCTCAGCTCGGCGCCGGCAAAGGTAGCCGTGGAGTTTACATGTACAGGGCCGGAAGGTAATTACTCAATCTTGAATGTGTAAAAGGTTCAATCTTTTCGGAGTTTCGAGTAGGAAGTGCATTGCTTGTAGGTGGTCATGAACTTAATGAGCTATTGAATTTATGCTGTTTTGTTTTATTGAGTGGTTCAATTTGTTGCAGGGCTTTAGAAGATTGGGACTCGTCGCCGCCGTGCATGGCTGATGTTTTCAGGTGCATGGGGAAGGCGGCGCGTGTGGCTTTGTCTACAATAGCAAGGCATCTTCGTTTGCGCAGCGAGTAAGGATGGTTGATGCAATGTGTTATCATTTGCAGTGTTTAGTGTGATCGGTTTTTTGGATGTGGTCTGATGCAATGTGTTATCATTTGCAGTGTTTTTAGCCATTTGCTTGATGATACTCCATTGCCGGCTAATGAGGTGTCCTCATCGGTGCTTTTGGCAGCCTACTCCAATGCGGCATTACAAAATGGGAAGGGTGCTATTGGGGGAGGGAAGCCGGGAATGAATGGCGAAGTGGAGAAGGGATTGTTGACATTGGTTTCCTCGGACAGTCCTGGTATACAGGTGCCTTGCTTTTTACTTTTTGGCAGGGTAGCATGGTGTTTGGAGTATTGAGATCATTTTTTTGATGTCTCTCTAAAAGAATTTGATTTGATTCCTGTGCAGGTGTGTGACCCCAATGGTCGTTGGTACCTGGCAGACAGTGGGTCAGCTCCTGGGGATCTTTTATTACTTACAGGCAAGGCACTCAGCCATGCTACTGCTGGCCTTCGCCCTGCTTCATCGTATAAAGCTGCTCCTGATTATTCCTCTGGCGTTAATAGTGGTGGGAGGTACAATTTACTACATCACCTTTGTTTTTCCTAAATTTCATTTTCCACTTTCAGTAGACTCTTAGGAAAATCCATTGGAATTAATCCGATTACATTTTGTGATTGTAGGACATCACTTGCATTTAGGCTCATGCCACAAGGTAATGCTATATTAGATTGTTCTCCCATTGCAGCAGCTGGTCATGTCATTCCCCAGAGTTATGTACCGATATCTGTAAGCCAGTTTATGGACGATCTTTCTGCTGAGGAAGATGTTTTGTGCAATCATTCTGATAGTGCAATTGTAAGTTTATTTTCAACTAGCACGTGTAATCCCAACTAAGAAAGATATACAGTCGCCTAAAAGGAAATAAAATTGGAGTCCTTGAAGGAAATCATTTGCATGCTAAAAGTTATGATCTTTAATAGCTAGCTTATAATGGAATTTCCGCATCTGCAGGTGCCTCAAATCAATTTAAATAAGGATGCATCTTTAAGAAGTGTTCTGTCAGACCCCCTATCGTAAGTTATCTTCTGCCTTTTACGTAGTTCATGATCTGGCTGATCCTATCAGCTCCTCTTGTTCGTTGTATTCTCACATTTTTTGTTGTTTTTGTTTTGAATGTATAGTTGCATTAATAGGGTGCCAAAGTTTAATTTTTTTCACTTAATGCTTCAGTGGTGCATTCCTTGAAGATGCTATGGTAGTATCCTGCGGGCATTCATTTGGCGGTCTCATGTTGAGAAGAGTCATTGAATCAGTAAGTAGGCCAATCCTGATATTTGAAGCATTACCAGAAACACTGCTATTATAGCTGTTTAGAGGCCCATGGATTTGCTTCTTTGGATATGTATTCTGCTTCAATATTAATGATTAAAGGACTGCTATGTTCTTAATACTTCATGTCAATCACTAAGAGATATACCTCCTTGTCAGCTCCTTTGCTAATGGATATATTACCTCTAGTCGAAAATAAGCTATAATCATAACGAAGTTTCTTCTTCTTTTTTGGTTCACAGTCAAGATGTACCCTGTGCAATGCAGAAATTGAGACCAGATCTTTAGTTCCTAATCTTGGTATACTCTCGTCTTCCTAGATAATTTTTATTCCTTTTCAGCTCTGTCTAAAAGACATAAATTCCTCTATCACATATGCATACACAGACATTCATGTTTTCTTGTGTTTCCTATTTATATTCTGACATAAATTCCTTTCCTCAACAGCTCTTAGAGCTGCAGCTGCAGCAGTGAAGCATGAGGATGATCGAAGGCTATTTCACAATGCTACTACCCGAAAGCGTCGGAAAGAAACGGGTGACCCAATGGATCCATCACGAAGACCAAATAGGGTGGGTTTGAGAGAAACGCCCGACATATACATTATCCATTTCATTTAGACTTTTGAGATCATGCAAGTCATCATTAGAATATCATAAACTTATCTTTTTGTTCTGGGAACTGAAATGGAAGATGTTGGAAATTGGGAACTTATGTGCAAGTTTTACAGCATAGTTAGGCAATTGTAACATGTGAAAAGTGTCAAGCTGTGGGGTTGGCAAAATAGATATGGATCTGAAAGAGCTTAGATAGAAGGTTTTTATTTTGGTATCAACGTTATGTAGTATGCATTTACAGTAAAAAAGGAGGTCGATAATAGAATAAATTCCAGTGGTTCTGATTTATATAATCAAAAGTCTTTTGAGAGAGGAGCATATGCTTTCATGTCCCAAAATTCATATTGAAGAGCTTTCTGTGTGTATGCAGGAAAATGGAGATGGTGGTGATGATGGATTTAATCGTGGGGTGCAGTATCCATTTTCAGTGAATGAAAAAGTAATGATTAAGGTCAGTTATTTTCCTAGCTTATCAAGATTGAGTGCTTTTGTATTCTACTTGATCAAGTAGCAGTTATAAAGTGAATGCTTTATTTTGCAGGGGAACCGAAGGACTCCCGAAAAATTTGTTGGCAAGGAAGCAGTCATCACATCCCAGTGTCTGAATGGCTGGTGAGTTGGCATAACCTCCCAACCGGTGCTTTTGTCATCTGCTTTTCATTTGCACTTGCATTTTATTTGATATATCTTGAACTCGCAATAAATTTTGCTCGACTTTTATTTCCCTATGATGGAATTGTATATATATACACATTTACACCCACATTGACGTGGTTGCAGTTGTGTGCATATTCGCTAAAAATCAATGAGTTACCTTTCGAGGTCAGTTGGAGTTTTAATTTGTAGCCTGAAACAATTGTATCCAATGTTTTCCTTGTGTTGTTGCAGGTACTTGCTTAAGATTATTGGAACCGGAGAGAATGTTCGGTTGCAATACCGTTCCCTGAGGAAGATATAGAGCTAGAAGCCTAGAACACTCCTGTCATTGAAGACATTGCTCTTCCACAACCCATTCAGAACAGCTATTGATGAGATTATAGAAATTTTGTATTACTTGAGCCTCAAAAGTTCATAACCGGAAGTGATTACCACGTCTTGCTAAGAAATATATAACTAAAGACAGTCTTTGTTGTAACTGATTGTGTTTGAATCATGTTTAACCAGAAGAGATGTAGTGTTTTAGCTAGGATCCTAGAGATTTTGTTGACAGCATGCTTTGTAAATGAAAATTGTCAGGTAGTGCTGGGTTTTACTTTTACAGAGCTGTAATCCGTCGAGTATAAACTAGTTTTTTCAAAATCTAATCACCATCATGAGCATTTCCCTGTTTTGTTTTTGTCTGATTTGTTCAGCTTTGTGGAACTCTCTTTGTTCAAGTTTACATTGGCCTAAAGCAAATGAGCAATAATCATCTAATGCCACATTACATGAATGTAAAATTCTGAGGGTGCCTTGTTTCCTTCTTCCATTCTCAACTTTAGGTAAACTTGGTTAGCTGAACTTGATTTCATTCTTATAGTTGTCTTATAGTACATTGGAGAACTTTACTTACACATGACATATACACAGTTAAGTATAAAGCTGTAAAACTTGTGTAAGAGTGAAGTAAAGAACAGATGGGAGACAATTAGTTTGATTGGAATTTTTACAAGGCAAAGAACATGTCACTCTCCTCCATCTCTCTCTACTTGCAACTTTCTTCTTAGTTTCTTGCTTGCTTCTGCCTCCATGGCTTTAAACCCACTCCACACACTCTCTCTCTCTCTCTCTCTCTAAGCTTTGACCCTAACATGGTTCAACATGAAGTTCCTGTTACTCAAAACACCATGAAACATTACATTCATTCCTTTACTCAACCCTTCCAACCCATCAGAAAACGACCCCATCGCCCTCTCCACCTCTTTTACGACGTCGTTCAACCGCTCTTTCCTCTCCGTGTCCTCTTCCGCCATCTCACACGCTTCCCCGACGCGTGTAGCCACGTCATCCACCTCCTCCAACAGCAGACCTTTCGTTCTCTCCTCCTTTCCGAATCGCCGTTTCAGCTCGCCGGAGACCTCCGTTCCCAGCTCATTCAACGACTCGGCCCAAGAATACTCCGCCGGCGCCCGGACCGTCACCGTCTCCGGCGTTCCCTCCATCGCCGAGACTAATGCTCCGGCGACGAACACGGTCACCAATCCGACGGCGTACACCGTCCGACGCACGACTCTCGCGACCTTTGAGATCTTTCCACGTGGCGGCGCGCTGCGGAGGAGCGCCAGCGCCAGATCCTTCACCAGCGCCTCCGCATTATTCGCTTTCCCAAATCCCGAAGCAGCGCGGCGGGCCTCCTCCCCTTCCGTTAAAGCCTCCCGCGCTCGCCGGACCTTCCCGTCGCCGAGGAGGTGAACCGCGAGAGCGAGAAAAATCCGGCGCTGGCGGAGCCGCTCGATCTCGGCGGAGACGGAGTTGCATATGTCCAGGAGCTTCACGCTGTCATCCAAATAAGATGCAAGAGCGTCATCCAAAACGGTTACCTCGAGACTGGAGAAGATTAGCCTCCTGGCCTCGGCGTGTGCGACGGCGAGAAATTCGACGGCCTTAGACAGCCAGCACAAGCTGATCGACGGCGCAGAAAGCGTCTTGAGACTACGGAGGAGAGCGTCGTCGAAGGCGGCCGTGATGAGGTCGAGTTTATTAGGAAGAGAGTGTTTGAAGGAAGGAACGGCGTGTTTGTTCATCTCCGTTAGGAACATATCGACGGCGGCCGGAGAAAAGTTAGGAGTGTTTTGGGAATTTGATGCACTTTTTTTTCTGGAAAATTTGGTTTGAAACGTCGCCGAGAGAGCGGTGGTGGAGCTTTAAATATATAAACGCACGAGGAAGGAAGTTGGACATGAAATTTCGAAAGCTAAATACCCCTGCTTATGTCTGTTTATTTACGATTTTGGCCCATTCTTTTTTTTTTTTTTTTGGAGGGAGCGGGATTGGAAGTGACGCAATTGCGCGCGTTAAGGAGTAGACCGTATCCGAGGCTGCTGTGGTTGGTATGGGCCATCCGTCACTTCGTCCACTTGGAATTTGGGCTTCAAAGCGATCTGGTCGGGTCAATACTAACTTTATTAGCGTAACCGCAAAGTATAACTACCGTGTTTTAAACCAAAACGGACATGTTTTAAAGTTTTTTATTATCAAGTTGGTTTTGCAGTGTCAGGCTTAATCAATCACATTACTTGACGTATTCATATATGAACAACATTCTCTGTTACATTGTACTTAGAGTGATGGATATACTTTGTTTTGTGGAATCATTCTAATAATTGTGTCTATGGTATTCGAACAATAGGTAGAAACACCGGCTGTCCAGCCGTCTACACTTGAGTAACTGGAGTTTCTGTACATATATATGTTTATGTATGCTCGGGTTTGTCTGTTATACTGATGTGTATAACATATAAATTGAAAAAGGTAACTAAAAGAGGAGAGATCACGTGCAGGCGGTGCAGTAGACATGGGAAGTTTTGAAAAATTTATCTGCAAAAACAAGTATGTGTACCATACATTAACGTACAACATGGTTATTTGTTTTGAATGGAATTTTTTAAGAGATTCGAAGCATTGGAACATACCATCTTAAGCAAATTTGATCACCTAGCATAGCAAGCCTTGATGTTGGCCAAACAATGTGATATTTTTCATCAAAAGAAACTCTCTCAAAAGCGGTAAGGCCGGTAAAGCACACATCATCACAATTAAAAGCGCATGATGCAGCAATTGAAACTTATACATGAGATTGAGTAGGCAAAGCTTTCATGCAGTATTACCATAAAGTGACGTAACTGAAAAGATACAAAATACAAGCAACCGTCTTTGCATTTTGCACTTTGGTTACACACGCCATAAGGTAATAAGGCATTAGCATGATGATTATATGCAATCAATCTCTTAAACTCAGGAAGTTACTTGTCTATATATGGTGCCATGGTGGTAAAGTTTTGAAGTTAAAACTAAGTTTTATTTGCCTATTTATCTTTCTTTCCGTTTCATTTTGGATTTTGGAGGATTGAGAATTTGAGATGGTTGAGTAGCAAGTTTAAAAACATGAAGCTGCAGCCTGCAGCATAAATGTCATGTAGCCACTTCTAAATCCCAAGTACGCTACTACGTATATATACAAACCTGTCCATTTCATCACTTTCCACAAGATACTGGTAAGTTTTTTCCTGAAAGCAGGTATATATGGTTTTATTTTTAAACAAGCATATGTAGTTCTCTTAGCTATACCTGTAGCTTCATCTCCCTCAGATTAAGCTGATCTGTCTGGTATGGCCGGGCTACAAGTTGTTTGCTGTCATGCAAGTAAATTCCAAGGTTTGGCAAATAGCAACACAAGTGTGTCATCAGAGTCCAATCCCATATATGTACTCATGTACAAGTATATATGCAACTGTCAAAACCGGAAACAATATTATAGTCCAAATAGGGTCGATCAAATATAATTTCAGACTTTTCATCATCGTCGGGAAGATTTCCAAAATTTGAATGGCTAGTTGTATTTGTATTATAGGCTTATAGCTACAAGATAGAGAGATATCTGTATTATAGCTACGCAAGCCTTTAAAACGTAGCTGTTAATTTTAACGTACGGCAGCCTGATTATTAGTCACGGGATTAAACAAACTACTGACATTATTAGTCACAGGCCTGACCATGATCATGTGTTTAGCCAGATAAAGAAAGAAATCAAATTATTAAAATTATAAATCAGTTGGCATATTCCTTGATTTAGAGGGGTTTACAACTTAAACCAATGGTTTTTGGTTGCGTAATAACCAAAAATATGAATGCGAATGTGATCATTTTTTTCATAGTGAATGCTTTGCATTTGTTCCATTTCTATATTGAGGGTTAAGTTGCAGCTAAGACTTTGTAATCATAGTAATTTCATTATTATCAGGTGATGAAATAATTACAAACAATCCAATCCCCCAAATTACATTTTGGATCACCAAACACAAACAAAATGATACAACACTGCAAAAGAAAAAGAAAAAAAAGTGTATAACAATCTTTTACATAGGAGTAATGTTTTCAACAAAGTCTAGGAAGAGCTCTACCATGAGTTGGGGTACTGCTACTCAAGACATTATTCTTAACCATCTTTGACATCTGACCCTTCATTTCCCTGCACAGTTTCTCCAACTCCACCACCCTCCATTGCATCCTCTGCAAATTTAGCTTTGTATCTAAGCTGCTTTCTTCTGGAAAACTATCTTTATCAGCACCAGCACCACCATTGTTGTACAGAACCATATGGGAATAGGAACTGGAATGCGAATGGGAATTAAAATGATTGCTTGCACTTGCAGTACTACATGGACTGGCATGTACAAATTCTTCTGTTGCTGTTACTTTGGATTGCTGAGAAATGAGCGCTTGAATTGCAACTCTTGGTGGGATTTTCGGATTCTTTGCGAGCTCTTTACATGCTTCGAGGCTCAGCTTTTCATAATTTAGGCATCTGCACAATCTTGACCTCTCCTCAAATGAAAGAGTTGGGTGAGACTGCCACATGAATTATATCAGAAAGTAATCAGCCATCAATAATTAAGAACATGTTGAAATTCAAGTATTGTTTTACTGCACAACATTCATTTTTACACCTTTCCATTTTCTAACCAAAAACAACCAACTTTTTCCTTGTCTTTAGAATCAGCCATATAATGATATGAACATACTTTAGTAATGTGATCTGGTTGAGTAATGACAATTTAGAATTTTGTCAGAGGAGGCAACAAGATACTCAATCAAGACCAATGCATGCATGAGACACATGATGAAAAGAATCCAAAAGAGTAAACAACACAAATTGGAATGTATCTGCCAAAACATGTTGGACCATAATTCCTAATGGACCATAAAAACATATTCTTGGAGTATAATTTCACTGCCTGATTTTCGCATAGAAAGGGATGTCACATGTAAATGTGTAATGTAAGCTCATCATTCACATTCTATATAGATTTTGAGCTTTGTCCTAGTGTTGTGATTTCCCCATCTGGCCAGGGAGGCCTTCTATCTTGATCAATACTCAATTGCTATTCTCCATTTCATGGAAAGTGACATCCATAAATCCAAACATGGGAGTTAAAGAGTTTGACAAGGAGAGGGTTCCAACTCACAAGATTATGATGATGCAGCACGATATCTTATCCCAAGGAAAGAACAAAAAAAAACAAAAAAACAAAAAAAAAACACAAAAGAAGAGAGAAGAGGGCAAATTTTCAGCACGAAATAGGAGCCAAATGCAAAAGATGTTAATTTGATAGGCAGATAAAACACAGTATAATAATCAATGCCCAAAAAAGAAATAAGCTTGAATCATTTTGCAGTGATTGAGCAATCAAAAAAGTAGACATAATCGTTGAAATATACTCAAATATGTAATTTTTTTTTTTTTTTTTTTTTTTTTTACCTCAAGATAGATATCAATGGCTCTGTAGGCCCCATCAAAGCAGTCCCTGGCAGAATCTGGTAAACTCTCTGCAACTCCAAGAAATTTAGAAATCTTGAGATTCTGATCAGGTGATATTTCACCTAGATACTTATCAATCAACCTACCAGCTTTCCTCAACTTTTGCACAGAAACACCCTCACTTTTAGCAAACACTCTTATCAACCTTATAACAAGATTGACATCATAAACACCCCTGTCATGCCCAGATACTAACAAGTCATCCAATGTTGCTTCATCAAGCATCCCACCAATTAATCTCTCCAAACCAAGTCTGTACTCTTTACTGATTCCAAAACCAGACACAATCCTCAAAACCCAAAACAGGGCTCTGCAGGAAAATACTTTTTTACCCACCAAAATAACCCCATGAGTAGCTGTGTCTGCAAGACCACCAAATTCAGATGATGTGTGACTAGTATTGCTTTTTTTTCTTTGGGCTGAGACTTTAAGGTAATGAAGGAGAAACCTTGTGAGGATCAAGCTGTTATTTTCAGAACCATAAGCCCCCAAACTTTGGATGAGTTTCTCAATGATCTTTGGGGGTAAAATGGACACATCATCAAACCACCAAGCTTTACTTGATGAACTTGGCTTGAGTGACTCAGGGGTGTTCCTAAATGAGGAAGACACTCTGAACCCAGATGTAGTTTCCGGAGATGAAGACGATGAAGAAGGAGTAACAATGAGGCTGCCTATGTCGGAATTCTGAGCAATCTTTGCTATAACTGCACAAATGAGTTTGTCTACAAGACCTGAAGAATCTGCATAGTTCAAGAAAGACTCACAGCTTTTGAGGCAGACTAGTATTTCTTTCCATGACCAGTCAAACAGTCCCTCAAGAAAGGTTTCTGTTTGTTTCAAGAGATTGTTGGTTGAGACTTTCTCAGTCATACCAAGAAAGACTGCACAACAATGGAGGAGGGACACATTTGAAACTGTTATTGTGATTCTTCCATTGCTGTAACAGAATCTTGAGATCAACTCAAACCCATCAGGGCCTCCAGGGAAGTCATCGATTTCAATCCCCGGGTACGTAATCTGAGCTCTTCTCCTTTCTTGCTTGATGATCTTCTTCAACCTCCCTGAATATGTTGATAAAATCTCCTGCACAAGTGTGTTAAGAACTTTTAACAGATTGATTTATAATAAGAAACTGAGCTACAGTTTCCATATGTATAAACTTTACCTCATTCACAAAGAATGTTTGCAGACCATTAATGTGGATTTGAAAATCACAGAAGTTTGACATAGCTGCTACTTTTGCATTGAATGAAATCAAGAAAACCTCTATCTGCAACACAGACCTATGCTTAAAGATATTTGTACTGGCAGAAGACAGATGTTTACACACACCTATGCTGTGACCTCTATTAATATAAAGGGTGAGCTTTTTTGACCTTTAGGAGAATCATGACTCATGGGCAATGCTTTTGATGTACTTGAATAAATTTATTTTAATCAGTGAACAAGAGGACTCCTCTGTCCCAAAACATTAAAAATCAAAACAGACAGAGTGGAGTTGTTTTTCCAAATTCAGGCCAAAATTACTTCTTCATCTCAGTACATAAGAGTGAACTATGTTGTTCACCCACCCACTAATCGCCAACTAATGTAATTATTGGGTATATGACCTATGTTGAACATCATTTCCAATGCTATAGGATCAGAACTTGGCTCATATTTTAGTTTAAGTCAAAGAACGCACAAACATTACATTGCCCGGGTGTTTTAGTACTCTAGAGCACTCGAAACTGAATCTCCGAAGCAGCAGTGAAAAGCTTTCGTTGTTCTTCAGCCTAACAAAGTCCAGCAGAAGTTTTTCACAAGAGAAGCAAAGAGAGAAACAGAGAAAGTGCTGCACATGTTTACATTGATCAGATTAGGGTTTAGAGATGAATGTTGGTCTCCAGCAAATAGAAAGGTAAAGAGATAACGTGGAGATTTTGTCTGTTCTAGGTGACAAGCTCTGCAAGTCAAAAAGGTTGCTCTCACTATTTCACAGATTGTTATTTTGATATTCTTTTGTTGTCATATCATATGGGAGCTTAGGTTCCCTGCAGTTGATGATTTTTATGGGAATTGCACATCTCAGACATGTGAACAAGGGACCCAGAAAAGAGAAGAACATTAGGTTAGCAACGAATGAGGGAACAATAACTTATTTTGTCTCTTTCATCTCTCTGTCTATCCCGTGTTATGGTTTATGGATAACATCTAAAAACATTGAACAAATTAAAATTAGACCCCTCTAAGCTCTAAACCAAACATAAACCTTAAGCCCTATCCCCTAACCCCTAACCCCTAACCCCTAACCCCTATACATAGCAAAAGTAAGGTATCAAAGTATAAATTATACAAAAGAAGAGGTTGCAAATGGCTTCTGATTTCTGGAGTGGTTTATCATATTCAGAATATAAACAACAATTTCAACATGTATCACCTTGCAGCGATTCTGCAGTTTTCTATTTGACCACTTCCCTTCGAGGAAACTTTTACATAATGTGAAATCATACCCTTCTTTTTTATGTTTAGGATGACAAAAGATCTTGCACGCGAGACAACCCACAAATCAAAATGTATTAAGAACCAACTAGCAATTACACATTCGCATTGTGAGAATTAATATTCATAATGTCAAACAATATTCAACAAAATTCCAATAGCATGCAAATGCAGATCAAGGTCTGAAGAATAGTAACATGGGAAAGAGCAGACCCATATGGTCAGAATACTATCCAACTAGCTCCAGAGGCCAAGGAAACATTCAAATCAAACTTAACACGAGCCGCCCCCCATATGGTCAGAACCCTATCTGACCAGCTCTAGAGGCCAAGGAAATGTTCAAAGCAAATGCCCTCCCCCAAAAGAGGAAACATTAACCGCTAGGGTCTCAAAAGAAAGATGGAACCAAAAAGTAGGAACTGTTTGATAAAGTTCAATAACGGTGCCTGTTCCGATCCCTATCCCGGTCCCTCTCCCGCCCATATTCTTTCTCCCGATCATAATCTCGAGGTCGATCTCTCGCCCTATCCCTTTCTCTGCTTCGACTCCGACGCCTATCCCTATCATCCCTTTCCCTGTTCTTGCTGCCCGCTCTATCATCACGTTCCCTTCCTCTATCTCTATTTCTTTCTCTGCCATCTCTATCAACAACACCTGCCATTTCATTTTGTGAATAAAGTCAATCACTAATCCAAAAAGGAATCCTATTTGCCCATGACAGAGTAGGAAAAATCACCATGGGTACACAATCTTAACAAAATTCTCACACTAACACCAAAGCTATCAACTCCTTCAACCGGATTTAGAAATGAGGAACCAGATATCAGCAAGAAATGGATAGCATGCATATAAATATTTCATGGGAGAACAAAATAATTCAGTCTATGTATATAGTCTTTTAAGATTATAAATCAAAAACATTAAATCAAGTAAAGCATACTTTTACACTAAGAAAAATCATGTGCTAAAATGCATAAATACCTATTTCCTCAACCTCCCATCCAGCACGCCCAGCACCTGGAAGAGCCCGTCCAGTCTCAGCTTGCTGTGATGTTTTAGCTCGAAATTTTTTCTTCAGGTTGCCAAACTCATCATACATCTCTCCATCATCCTGAGATTGGCACCAAATGAGTGCTGAACTGGAACAAGATATATAAAACTTTAACAAAAGCTTATGCAAATGATGTCTTACTTCTTCAGCCTCCCGCCGGCGTCGCTTGATTTCCTCCAGCTCTTCTTCATCAAGTTCTTTGTAACCCCCACCACGCCCTCCTCTGTCAAAGCAGTATAATACTTTGAATGTCGGAAGAAATTAAAAAGTTTCTGCATAACTAACAGTAATTCTAATCAAGTAGAGGAGACTCAAAACTAAAGCACAGCATGTTGAGCATACCGACTTCAAATTTAACTACCACCAGTCTGTATCTAATTCTTCAGCTTAGGGATAAGAAGTTCAAGAAAAAAAGGAAAAGGGGGGGGGGGGGGGGGGGGCTAGGGTTGAAAAGAGTACTTTGTTGTGTGCTTATAAAGTAAAGGACAACTTCTGGCTATCAAACTGCACAACAGATAACACCATCACAGGGACAAGACTATACGCATTGGTTGCTTATGTGCTATGAGTATTACATAATCTTTTGACGAAACAGGTTGACAACTAGTGTAAACGCACAATAAAAATGATCTATATTATACCTTACACCACCCTCATTGTGACCAGGTCTATTTGTGTTGCATATATTGCATTTCGTACGCTTTGCCCAGTTAATGTTGCCACACCTGAAACAAAGATAAAAGAGCGCAATTAAGAAGCCATGTGAATGCATCAATGTTTTTCTTGACAAGCATATAACAAAAACTTTGTGCAAAGATAATGCTAACTTATTTTGAAGTATAATAGGATTAGCTAACAGAATCAAGGGAATATCAAAACTTCATATATGAATACCAACCAACAGTATCGATATAGAGACATCACAATCACAGTACAAAAGACACTTGACTAAGATTCACACAACCAATATTGATGCAAGAAGGCACCTAACTTCCACAACCTCACATTATTAGAAGATTTGTTAGATGCAAGCAAACTCGCATACAAAAATTTCAGGAAGGCGTGCCTCCAAAACAAAACGGACATCCCACTGGAAAAAAAAATTCTTCTAATATAGGAAAAATTGAAAACTTAATTGTAGACTTTCTCATTTCAAGATGAAAAAGTAAAGACAGGACCTCTTAAAAAGAAGTTCGGTTTAATGTCTTTTTAAATAATATTACCTAGTGTCAGATCATGAGCATTCATAAAAACCATTCAAAAGAAACAAAAGAGAAAGATATCCTCTGACAATAAACTGGAACTTATCTTTAAGACAAACAAGAACAAGAGCAATAAAGAATTCCAGAATAACAGAGACTTTTACAAAGAAGTGCTCAAGGGGGAACAGATAACAGATTAATCTTACATTGGACAAGGCCAATCATTCGGACCAAAGAGTCCCCCTGTAGGAGCACCAACAGGACCACCACGGCCACCAGAGTCAACCCCACGGCCCCTCCCACGACCACCACCCCCTGACCCACCCCCAGAAGCACCAGTTGGTCGAGCACTTCCACAGCGGTTGCACACACCACGGAATGCAAAATTGACATTGCCACAACTGCTAGGAGAACAGGGCATGAGAAGCCATGTACTGAACAATATTTACATTAAGAAATGGAAACACCAAACGAAAGTGAAGAAAGAGCTGCTCACCAATCTCACATCACAGACCTTGTATTCGGACACGTCCAGTCTCCATCCTGTTGCCATGCTTTCCCAGGAACATCACCCGGGCCTTTACCGCCAGCCCCATTCATGTCCTCAGCATTTTCCTCTACTCCGCCATAACTTGGATCAACACCAGTAGAGGTTACATCAAGCCCAGGGTTATACGTCTGGTCGTCTCTTTTCGACTCTGCTATATGAACCCCAATGACATTACCATGAAACTCCTTGTCGTTAAACCACTCAACAGCCGCGAATGCAGCATGTGGATCTTCATATGTTACAGTAGCATCTCCCTTTGGCTCATCTGTCACTTTGTCCCTGTATAACCAAATTTTCGGTCCACCTGTTCGCTTGTCTTTCTAAACGGTGGAAAGCAAGAACGAAACAAAAAACAACAGTAAGAAACCGATAGAATCTTTCAGAAACACAAAGTAATTCACAGCAAACTCCAACAAATGCAACACCTCTCAGAACACTCCTTACCTTCAACAAGCCGATGGTACCGAAATATTCGGCAAGCATATTTTCATCAGTGCCCTCCGGCAAGTTGCAGACATAGACAGAACCATTTGCAGGGCCTCCTTTTCCCGAATAGTTCGCCATACAGCCACACTCTCATGAATCACAATCCTTCAAAATCAAATTAGCTCCAGTCAAATTTTATCCACGACTCTATTCACATACAAATCAAAATCAGATCCATTCTGGAAATTGAAGACTTAGGCACATCACATTTCTCACTATAAGAACACACTTGAGCTCAAATCAAAGCAAAACGAAGCAGAAACAAGAAGACTACGATCGATTCTGTATTTGATTCCATGGATTTTAGAAACGCAATACAATGACCTAGTGTTCCGATACAAGTAACTTTCAAATTCCGATTACATTTTCGTTGCCGGAAGGGAAATCGAGCTTACCTCAACGGCGGTGGCGAGGTCCTCGAGGCTCTGAAAGGTGCGGAGCCTATCCGAAACCGGCCGATGCCTCTGTAGTTCCGTAAACCCTAGTGAGAATTGTGAAGTGTGGAAGACGATGACTATGACGGGGCACGATCAGAATAGAAGAGAGAAGTCTGTGAGCCCTAATTCTACGCCACAACTTTACCACCCGGTCTTCGGTTAATTACGGCTTCCTTTTTTATTTTTTGGTTACTAGTGACTTATAAAGTTACCATTTTTCGTATCATACGGTTCATACCCTTATATTTAAATGAAATTTGACGTAATGTTTTAAAAAACGATAGACGCTAGTCGGGTGGACAACCGGTGACTAGCGCCTAGACGGGTTAACGAGGGATTAATCGGAGATTAATCGATTTTCTAGCGCTCTAGACAGAAACGGTGAAACACCGCCTAGACGCTAGGCGATGATTAATCGTCTAGGCAGGGATTAATCGGCTCTAGACGGGGATTTTTAGAACATTGATACACGATTGTACTATACATGATAATGTACAAGCATTGAAGGGACACATTTTTTAGAAAAAGCAAGAAAAATGTGCAACCGCGACAAGTAATTGATTCTGTCTAGAATTGATTCAAGAGCATTAGATCAAGTGTTTACAGTCTTCAAACGTTAGCCGACGTCGTAGTGTCCGGTTTCAAGCTATGACCAAACCATAATAGTTAGCTAGTAAACTCAACTCAGCTTACTCCTCCTATAAATTATGTGATATATAATACAGCACTCCACAAGTGTAAGTTTGTGCCCTCAAGTTGTAATCAGGCAAAAAAGAAAGAAATAATACAAAAAAACATAACTACTGACTAAGTAATATGCAAAAGATCACCTACGGTCATGGGCACCCCTTGATCCGGAGGTGGCCCTTCCAGCATCGGCAGAGCTTCTGCTTTTAGCATCTGATTTCCTGTCTTCCCTAGGATCAAGTGATGACTTTTGCTTACGCAGCATCTCCTCGGCGTATCGGTGCCACACGACTTCCCTATCTTTTCGTGGCATCTTGTTATATCTGGGATCAGACTTTAGTACACGTTTAGCAGTTGACCATGAGTTGAGCACTGTTTTTCCATCCTCTGTCTCTTGGGAGGCTGCTTCTGTAGTCAACACTTCAGCCAGCAGAGCTCTAAACTCATGTGTACATCGCTAGAAAAGCAAAACCATAGTGAGAAATAGAAGGCCGCTTTAGGGAGTTGCATGAATCATAGAAAAACAAGAAAATGAATTTGGAGTCACTACTAGATCACGAGTCAATTTCAGTTATATGGTTGATTCATGTCCAAGCTTTCATTTCTTTTCTCTCACCAAGCATAGAGCATAGACCATGTCAATTAACAATCATCATTTATGCTTGGCCATAAAAAACATCATTGTGGTAATTACCTCATTTAGCATCTTTACGTGTTCCCGGAAGAGTTTTTCCATATCAGATGAACTTAGATCAGAGTTGGCTGCACGCCTTTGCGGGTCCTTCTCCAACTTAGGCTTAGTTTCTGTCCAAGATGCCTGAGTACAAGATAAGCAAAAATTGTAAAATTGATAAGTACAGGATACTCCTGCTAAATAATTGTACAATAATTTATGTCATTCTGAACCTAGATATTGGAAATATCATACCTGAGGATCTTTGATTGTTTCCACAAGTAAAGCTTGAAAAGATGACACTGCCTCTTTCCTGCGAACTTTCAGTTTCACCCTCTCCGTTTCTTGTTCTTCTCTTTCCTTCCGCTTGCGTAGTTCTCGCTCTCTTTCCCTTAATTTATCCTAAAACCAGTGTAAGAGAGAAAACTTTTAATCAATTTTCACCTCAAATTTCTTACCTCATTTAACAATGGTTTTCTTTATGTAAGTTCACTTATAGTATTGGTTAGTATTCAGATTTTTAGCAAATGCACAAAGTTAAAGCTTTTAGATATATAAATGCACATGTATGTTCAGTGCACAGATCTGAATCAAATGTGCCAAACGAGAATGATATTCCTATTCAATAAATGTCTTTACCTGCTCATCCCTTTTAGTTTTTGCCTCTCGTTCTGCTTCCTCTTCCACAGCTTTGAGATCTGATAAGTACTTGTTGAATAAAACTTCCCTATCCTCATGTTTAACAGATTTGTACCTTGGGTCATTCCGCAAACTATCTTTCACCTACAGCAGGTTTAAACAAACAATGAATCTACACAATATAGAAACTCTAGCATACTGTACACCCAAGTATTTTGTATGGTTGGCGCAAAACTACTTTCAGAAGTTTCATTTCCTATCAATTATTTGACCAGCATTTGAATTTTATATATATAAAAAAGAGGCAGATCTTTATGTTATTTAAAACACATAAGTTGGTTTGTAATCACACCACCTAATTTCCATATTTGTGGATTTGAAATAAATAAATCACAACCTGCTGTAGAATGCACTTACCCTGGACCAACGGGAATTAACTGTAATATCTCCTTTTTCTTGAAGCATGCATCTAAAACTAGTTGCAGCAGCAGCACGTGCTGCTTCAGCCTTTTCTTCAGCAGCTTTCTTCAATGGAAGGACTCTGCAAATAAGACAAATTGTTTATGAACATTTTGATAAACAAGACTGAGCATGGGAAGACAAACTAGATTATTTTTTTGTCTATGATCTACCTTTCATTCAACAAATGCTCTCGATCCTTGCGATCCAAATTCTCAAAGCGTGGATCATTGCCCCATTTCTTTCTGAAACTGTGGTAATCAGTGGCATCATCAATATCCTGAAAAATTCAAAGTACTTTAATACGCTATCTTCAATCCCACAGTTCAGCTAATAAAAAGACACACAAAGCCTAAAACTAGGGAACTCTGTAAGACCTCTGCTGCTTCATCCAGTAACTGCTTAAATGCCTCTATTGCAGCCTTCTGAGCTGCTCGTTTCTCCTTGCGTTCCTCCTCTGCACGTGTCTTAACATAGTGCTCAAACAAGGCTCTCCTTGAATAACTTGGAATTGCCTGCAAGAGGGATAGACCTTTTTCAATTAATACACAGAATATATATATAGACACAGACGTTATCAGGTGCGGACGTCCGCACCGTGCGGATGTCCCTCCTTTCGCCACCGGCGAGAGCGCGCCTCCACCCTAGCGGACTCCATCAGCTTCCCGACCTCTTTCCATCTCCGGCGAGTCCGCCGAATTCCAGTTTTCCGGCCAGATCACCCAAAACTTCAAACAAAGTCAATCCGGCCGGAAAACTGGAATTCGGCGAACTCGCCAGGGATGGAAAGAGGTCAGGAAAGCTGCTGGAGTCCGCTGGGGTGGAGGCGCGCCCTCACCGTACGGTGGCGAACGGAGGGAAATCTGCACCGCCTTACGGTGCGGATGTCTGTATTTGAAACGAACTGTGTATATATATATATATATACAGTCGAGATCAAAGGTCCGTTCTCCACCATATGGCTTTGACGACGCGGCGCCTCCACCCTAGCGGCCTCCAGCAGCGTCCCCAATCACTTTTCCTCCCCGGCGAGTCCGCCGAATTCCAGTTTTTCGGCGAGATCGATTTTGTTTGAAATTTTGGGTGATCTCGCCGGAAAACTGAAATTCAGCGGACTCGCCAGGAAGGGAAAGTGATCGGGGACGCTGCTGGAGGCCGCTCGGGTGGAGGCGCACGGTCGTCGGAGCCGTACGGTGGAGAACGGAGGAGAACCCTTAAAGTGCGGACGTCCTCTTTAGAACGGCTCCGTGTGTGTGTGTGCATCTTAACATGAACCCACAAAGCAGATCGGGGATGCTTGCGGCACAAATTCATTCTTCTACGTGATCCAATAAGCATGTTTCTAGCGATTCCAAATTTAACCATACAAGTGCCCCTAATTCCTAAACAATGAAAATCTAAATCTTTACTAAAGTCGCTGAACAAACCTTAAATCGTGGATCAAACACTATCTTTGGCAGTTCCTTCTCCCACTTTGAAAATGGTGCCACTCCCCGTTCTTTGAGCATCTCCTGTATATATAGTAGTCATACCATTGGCACTTATCCACAGCCACACCTCTAGTGGCAACAACTCAACTAAACTCAACTAAATTTCAGAATGGCTACATTTAAAGTTTCATTAAGGAGAAAGAGTAGCAAACAACATGGTATACACAGCTAAGTTGAAACCTTCAAGACTGATAATAACATGGCATATCCAAGAACAAAAACAAAAATATAAAGAAAAGGAGATAAAGTAAATTCAAGTATAAGAGTACAAGTAAAAATAAAAATTAAATAAAGCAAAGGGAAACATCTGCCAAAATTAAACAAAGCAAAGGGAAACATTTGCCAATATAAACTCAGCTCGATTTTTTGTATGTGAAGGGATTATAGAATTTTCAGAAGATCCAAAAATATCACCAGAATATGGTGATATAACGCTAGAAGCCCCATATACCTTGAATTGAATAATACCCTCCTCTTTTGTTGGCCCGCTATCTGCATCCTCTGAATCTGATGAGGAGTCAGACATGTTACCATCCCCATTAGTGTCATGTAGCTTATCCTTGCTATTCTCACTCTGGTGGACCTTAGGTGTGCTTTCAACTCCTCTTGAGCCATTTAATTCTGAAGGTCCTGAAACTGGTGATGAAGTAACAGGAGCTCCAGAATCCTGCAACTTCTTTTTGATCAGGTCGAGTGCAGATGTTGAACCTTGCACGGTTGATGCCTTGTAAGCCATGGCCTCACGACCACCGGTGCTAATAGCCGGAGCATTTAAACTAATTGGAGAAGATTCTTTTTCAACCATTTGACTATTATTTGGCACTGACACTGGATGTTCTTTTGGTGTATCACCATCCTGCTTCTTTCTCATTTCTATCACTTCATTTGGGATCTGCCAGCTACTAACCTGATTGTGGGAAAGAGCAAGAAGGATGGACCAAGGTTTATTACTAGTAATGCCTAAGAAAACGCAAATAAGAAAAAATTTGGCATACCTGAAGGTTTCAAAGATAAGCCATACCTTGGTTTTGCTATTATGGTAAAACTTTTTCCCATCACTTGTTGTAACCAATACCCAATCAGTTCCCGACAAATTCACCCTGAACAGAAGAGAGCCAAATCAAGAAAATGAATAATATTAGAAGGCACTTTTCCTATATTCCAAAGGCATTCTGAAACATCTAACATCACTAAGGCTAGTGAATAGACTGACGTCCCATAAGTATAAAGAACAACTTACGTTGAAACTGGAACTGGCTGCAAAGAGACCTTTTCCGGCTGCACAAAAGAGCAATTAAGAGTTAATCAGACATGAAACCAAAAGCAATGACAAGACTAAAGTCATAAAAAATCCTAAAATGGATAGAAAGGACTCTGAGGGCACTGGACTTTAAATAATATCTGTTTAAAAGTGTTTGGGCTGATCTTCAATCGAAAAAGAAAACAGATAAAGTTGTATTTGTGAAATCCTCAAAACATATATAACCAAAGCAATCATCAACTCAAATCAATTAAGCTTACTTTTTCAAGTGATAATTTTTATGGAGATGCAGAAAGGACAACAACAATACTATAGAGAAGTAGAAGCCGATGCAAACCTCATTCCACAACACAGTAGACTGACATACACCAATAAATAAAAACAACCATAGACACAACTCATAAAATTATGAATGAGAAGAGTAGGGACCAAAGCTCCATACCTACAGGGATAGTAGAAGAAGACTATGGTCCATTTTCTCACCACTTATATTGGAATGTGAACACAACAAGATGGTCTGGTTAAAATAAGATATTATCAAATAGGAATAATATAGTAAATTCAAGGCCTAAGAATGAAATGCACCAGCATTATAATCCACCTCAAAGGATTTTCAACCTGCATCTTGATTACAGTTAAATCTAGCATCTAGTGGTTAAAGAAATGTGATTCAAGATAAGTCCTCTTGCAAACCGAAATTTAAGGGAAGAAAAGTAGCGTGAATACAGTATAATAACTCCACACACCTCCTCCTTAAATCCAGGAGGCTTGTCATAAGTTGATTCACCAGTCACAGCATTATAATAGTATACAACTCCTGTCTCTGTCTTGTGGGCAGTCCAAGCATCCAAGTGTTGATTGAAAGCAGCTATATGTTGGTTGCCTGCCTCATGGGCATGTTTCCTGTCAACTGCAAAATGTCAAAAATGAATCAGGATCAATGAAGGGAGGAGGGTAGACAGCCTGATACATTATTACAGTCTTAATTCATGATTAACTAAAATATGAGAGCATGATCATACCAATACCAGAAGGGGGAGGCATAACATGTGTAGGCAAAGAAAACGGACCAGGAAAAGCAGCAGGATGTGGCTGAAATGGTGACCTAGGTATGCCTTCCATCTGTGGGGACTGCAACCAGACTCCATGGGGGTTGGCAGCAGATGATGCAATAGGAAGTGTTTGCAAGCTAGGTCTAAATGCTATAGAAGAAGAATCGACCGGAGCAGATCGTGCATTTGGATTAAAGGACATTTGCACTGAGTGGGTTGTTCCAGGGGGACCAGGAGTTCCAGGCATTCCATGAGTCATGTTAAATGATGGGGTCGTGGGAACCCACAAAGTTGTTGGCCCCACATTAGGAGCTGATGATAGAGCCATTGTGGAATTGGAAGAAGTAGAAGCAGTAGTTGATGAGGATGAGACAGTCCCAGTTTCTTGTGCAATAGCAGGTGAGACAGTCTGCTGTCAACAAAGAAACTAGAAAAATTATTCTTTGAATACAACCAAGGACACCAAGGACATTTCAAGCAACTATTTCACTGAATCATATGCAAAATTTACAAATCATTTAATAATTACAGCAATAACCCTTTAAGAGATCATTGCAAACCTTTACTATATGTATATACATGTGGATGGATAACTGTAAACAATCACTTAATAATATTGAAACAGTAAAAACCCTAAGTTCATAAGAATCTGCAAAAACCCTCACCATGCCAGATTGAAACAGCTGATTATTAGGGAATGGATAATTAGATTGTGGAATGTTGTAAGAAAACGAGGGACTGGCAGAAGAAGACAAGCCAGGCACCGGGGGTTGAAGAGCCATTGGAGATGCTGACAGATTGAACTTAGTCACCTGCATTTTTGAGAAAAAAGAAAAATCACAATTAGAGCTAGAAACATGATTGCATCCATTATGAAATGCAAGATCACAAGATCGATTTAACAAATTGGTACTGACAGGACTGGGTGAAGGCTGCTGAAAGGTTCCAAAAGTACTATTTGCATTTGGAGGCACACTGTAAGGGAATGACGGTGTGCCTGCACTTGAAGCAAGTGGAGCAGCAGTTGGAGTTGAAGTACCTCCCGCTGGTGAACCAGAAACTGGGGTTTGGGATACAGATGGCTGCACATCCTGCGGTAACCAAGCTGGCGATGCCATATTTTTATCTGCTTATGATAAAGAAAAGTATTAGGAAAGGAAAAAAAAAAAAAAACACTACCACGAATATAACCCGACATGTCATCTAGATAGGTAAATCCTCTCTGCCATTCAGCGAAAGGTAAAAGAAATAACATATACACTTCTGGACATAACAACACGCATGTTCCTAATTCCTACCGCCAGCAAACATCACCACGTCGACATCATTTTCGGCGCACATTTTTGATTCCGTACTTTGACAATGATTGGTTTAAGGCCAAAGGTAGTCGAGCCTTGTAAGTGTAATTAGCTGATCCTAACAAGCTCCGCCACCAAGGTAAAATCAAGCTTAACGAGATAACAGTTTATGTGATGTTCTCGTCGTAATCGGCACACATTATAGCTTATACAAAATTTCAGAAGCATCACAGTCGCCTCAATCTTAAGTTTCATTCTCTTTCTTTGTTATTCTATTTACCTAAATTCCTAATCCTAATTTGCCCTAACATATACATATGCACAATGTGTATCTGAACAAACCTGACCATGACTTCAAACACCTTCTTCAGCTTCAGCGCTATGTAATTATTAGATTTAACCGACCGGAATACTTCAATGCTTGACAGTAAAAAGTAAATAAGATCAAAACAGAAAACAGATGAAGAAAAACGGTGTTTCTTCATCAAATTGGAAAGTATTATCCAGAAATCAAATTGCGACACACAAAAAGCTTCGAAGCTGAGAGAGAGATCAGAGAGAGGTAATTATTTATGGACTAACCAGATGGTGGAGCAGAAACGGTGCGTCGCAATTGTGTTAGAACGGAGTCGGTGGAGGTAGGTCTCCGGTCGTCTGCGGCGGACGGAGGAAGTGTGAGAGTGGCGGGGGAAGAAGGAAGGGTCTAGTATCGACATGAATTGAGCTCAAGAAAATTAAATACCCGACCCGATACAACTGTTTGTTTGGTGGGCCAGATGAGGATTCGAGCCCATTTGACCTGCCCAAGCCCAAAAATGAAATGTGTCATTTTGAGTGCACGTACGCTGTTTGATGAAATGCCTGGCTCAACTTGCATGGCTGATTGAAGATTCAATCGATTCCATGGCTGCAGTGAGACTAATGCAGGAGGCATCGGCGAAACGAAAGGAAGAGGAAGAGAGGCAGAGAAGGGCACTTCATGATTACATATCACCTGGTTGCTTGTTGTGTCTAGTAGAGCGCCTATTGCCATTGGCATCTTGCTCTCATAGTTTTGTTATGTCCAAGAGTTCAAGTTTTATAGAATGGCTGATGTACAAGGATGGAGATGTCACCATAAGTTCACAATCTCTGTAACGGATTGCTGATTTTGCGACTGATATCGTGTTTATAATATGGCGAACATGACTGAGTGGAATTAAAAAAAAAAAAAAAACTGATGCAGATGGCAAGAGTTCTTATTCACTACTGATGTGAATAACAGTCATATCATTAGCACTCCTCCACAGCCACACCTCTAGCGGAATCAAATCACTTAAACTTCACTAAGTTTTGGAATGGCTACATTTAAAGTTTCATAAAGAAGAAAGAGTAGCAAACTACATGGTAAAGGCATCTAAGTTAAAATTTCAAGACTGAAAACAACATGGCATGTCCAAAAACAACCAAGAATATAAAGAAAAGAAGATAAAGTTCAATCAAGTATAAGAGTACAAGTAAAAATAAAATTTAAACATAGCAAACAGAAGATTTTGCCAATATCAAGTCAGCATGATTTGTATGTGAAGGGATCATATATAGAAATTACTCCAGAATATAGTCCATTTTCATGATCTTATTTCTTTTCTACATAATAACAGCAATATGCACAAACTTACTGATGCAATGTACAAGTCAAACAACTGGCGAATAAAGAAGATGCAGCAGAAAATCATGTATATGTATCCCAATCAAACTTAGGATGCGAAAAGACCTCATAATCAATGGGTCATTCCACAAAACTGTCTACAGTTTGTATGCCTTCCAAAACAGCAGGATGAAATTTATCATTGTTTGAAGGCAACAGTTTATACAGTACTAACACCCCAAGTGTGAATATTGCTTCTAGCTTTGTGGAGTCTCCATGAACCGAAAAGAACAAGAGCATTGCCAGCAGGTACAGATCATTGCACAATGCTCACTGATGCAAGGTACACGTCATAACCCTTTTACTCCCGCTGTTCTTTTGCTTTGCGTAATTGAGTAATTCACATTTTACAACGATTTGTGACTCAAAAATCTTAGTCTTATTCTTGTGTGAATGTATGAATCCATGCATTTCTCTTCCGCAATTTAGGAGCTGCATCAGAATTGGAAGATGACAATCAGTCTGTCTTAGAAGAATTTCTTAGTACATGCAGCCAATATACACAGACAGAGAACACAATCGGTAAACAAAAGTGTAACACTGATTACACTTGCAATTCATAACTCATATGACACGATTACATCAATACCGAAAGTACATTCGTTCCTGTTATGCAACTATTTCATTATATTACAGACACTAGAAACCAAAAGTCTCCAGTTCTCACCCACAAATTGAACAACGGCTCATTTGCAATATCCGTGAATCAATATGCTACAACACCGAACATCAACCATGAAAGACTTGTATTGCCTCGTCCATTTCTGAAATCCGCATCCACGTGATTTCCCAATTATCTGCATCCCAATAGAAGATGGGGCGGATCCCGTATCAGCACTCTCTGAACTAGGGGAGATTTATCTCAGGAAGGGATGTGTGAGGGATGTGTTTTTGGTTGTGAATAGTCTGTTAACGCTCCACTCACCCGGATGTGGCACCCGGATGTGGATGTGGATGCCGCACTCGAAATTTCAGTGACGTGTGGTTGTGATGGCCTTTTTTCTTCTTGAATGGTAACTACTCACTCCTTCGAATTCAGACCACCGCTTGGGCTGGCTGAGTCGCGAGAGCTCCCACTCACTGAAGAGTCGCCAGAGCTTGAGCCTTGGAAGAGCAGGGCGACGTCGATTCTTGCATCCTTGTCGTATCACAATTTGTTTATACAAAAAGATGACTGCCGAATAGAATTATAGTTCGACAGATCTGAATCAAATTGTTGAGGGGAAAACAAGAACAGAGCACACGAATAAGGGATCCGAGGATCAGATCTGCGCCTGAGGATCATCCTCGTCAGATCAAGAGTTGAGCTCTGTTTTGGGATTGAGACGAGGTTAGACTTCTGTTTGGATGAGGGAGGGAGGTGGTCACGACCGAAGTCCATGTAGTCCATGTAGGGTAGGGTCAGGGATCGAAATACCGTATCCGATTCAAAAATTTGAATACTGAATATCTCCGTACTTGTCACTCGTTATCCCCGTATATCTCCCTGTTAGGGTCGAATAACCGTGGGTACCCTACCCGCTGGAGATTATTGTCATCTTTAAGTCCATGAAGGGAAATTGAAAGGATAAATTACAGAGAATTGAAAAAAAAATAAATTAAAGATTCATATTCATTTATTGAATAAATCTTACAAATGAGGAAGTCTGCCTTATATATATAGTTATTCGACTAACCAACCCTAGTTACCCGATAACAAGAGAACCCGACCCGAGTCCAAGTAACAGCCCATTTAGATAAATCAACACATAGCCCAAGATGATACAAGGGTACAACGTAATGGTCATAACTGAATCCGCTCCGCTATTGTCTGCGAAATAAGAACTTAAGTTGCTATAGCACAATCACTATGCAGGCACCGTCATTATTATTATCACATAGAACACCTTTTACGTAATCATTTAATTACAATTAGTGATTTCTATATGCTCGAAAATAGAAGGAGAAGCAAAAACTTAGAAGATAAAGAGAATTCAAATTTACATTATAATTTTTTCTAAACTGCATTCCCTCTAATATTCATAAAACACCTATTATTTGTTCATCATCTATCTTTGTTTTTATCATCACTCTTTCCTTTAGTATCATGTTTTAGGTTTGGTTGAGTAGAATGTGAATGTTCAGTTATAAGTCATATGTGAGAATTGGAAACTCCATTTGAGAATGATTTTAATTTCAATCGTGATTGAAGATCCATAAAATCAAGTTTACGGTATTGGAAGACAACCACCATTGATTGCTTGAAAAGCTTATAAGAACATAAAAAGTTTGTGCACTTTAGCTCATCGGTTGAAGATGAGTTTGTGCTGTAATCCCACTATTTGACACTTTAGCACATCAATCAGAGATGACCTAAGTAGAGAAAAAGAATGATTCCTCAACAAGGCGCGCTAGTCACTAGAGGCGGCTACAACGGTGTAACTGCAGTTGCACACATTGCACAAGTCTCCATCTATGTCCTTGAACATCACCATGTAATCGACCGAGCTACCGTGACAATAACAAAAGAGCTAATTGCAGGATTCGATGTCTTTCAAAGCCTCGTATGCCCCGCTAGTATTTAACAAGTATGCCTAATCAACTCTTGTATCATTTTACAATTGCTTGAATTTGAATTGGAACCCAACAATGTCTTTAATTTTGTTTGATATAGAATTAACAAATAATTAGTGCCAACTCAATATGTAGTTGATGAAGAGGAACATGTGTCATTATATATCTTTATTTTGACATATGTTATCTACTCGTAAGAATTTTGTTTTGACGCAGTAACAAGAAAAATATAAGAAGATGGTATGTGTAGTTTAGAAAATTTGATAAACAGAACAAAAAAACTGAGAGTATGATTTATCGAGGTGGAAAAGCGAGCGAAGATTATCCGTAATTCTTAGAGAAGCGAAGATGTATTAAAACTGAACCAAAAAAAAGAGAGGTCAAAGTGGACTGTGGCGGGGCACTCCACGCGTCGGCTCCGTCCAATGTGAAAATAGGGGACACCTACCTTAAAAGGAAAATAAAACATGAGAAATAAGTATTATCCACGTCTTCCACATTTTGAGGCCTTGAATGCCGAAGCCCTCCCCCACTAGGCCATTCGTCTCGCTTTTTCCTAGTCGTCTTTCTCATTACCTCTGTTGTTTCTTGACCCTCTTTTACATGGAGCCTCTCTCACCTCCCTCTCAATTCAATTCACGGTACCAACAGCACCCCAAGCTCTCCAGACTACGTTTCTGCTAATCCCCCCAAACCCAATCTCATCTCATACTCGTCATTCCTGTTATCTGTTTCTGCTTGTTGATTCCATGTTTACCAATGCAATTTCTTATGTCCGCATCTCAATTACGGGCTGTGAGGTTATCTACACCACTACTTTTTGATGATTTTACGCTCCGTGTCCGCGAGCTTCGAGCTCTCGCAGTCCCCCCTCCACTGCCCATGCGGAAGTTTCGCCAATACTATAACCACTCTTTCCCTTCCGAGAAGAAGAAGGAAGCAGCTGCTTATCGCCGGTTTTCGGCGTAAAAATTCTTGGAGAAAACTAGGGTTTACTGCGTGTGCTATCTCCCCGGATGGGTCCGGGTCTAATATGAATATAGAGATTGCGAATTCAACTAGAAGAGCTGCCAAGAACTTGGTGCTGAAGCGTTTTTCGAGTGAGTTGGATGCATTAGATGCTGAGTCACAGGTTCAGATGGGTTCAAATTTCACAAACTTTCAAGAAGACCCTTTTGTAGATAAGCTCAGGACTCAGCTGGGAGTGATGCACCCAATGCCGTCGCCGCCGATTAACCGGAACATTGTGGGGTTGTTTGTGTTCTTCTTCTTTGTTGGAGTTGGGTTTGATAAGTTTTGGACTTCGAGGAAGAAGAGCAAGGTGGGAAGTGAGGATGGGCCTAGGGAGGCTTGGCCGCAAGTGCCGACGAGCTTCTCATTATTTTTGGAGAAGGATTTGCAGAGGAAGGAGTCGGTGGAATGGGTGAACATGGTGTTGGGGAAGCTGTGGAAGGTTTATAGAGCCGGGCTTGAGAATTGGCTCATTGGGTTGCTTCAGCCGGTTATTGATGATTTGAAGAAGCCTGACTATGTTGAGAGAGTTGAAATCAAGCAGTTTTCGCTGGGGGATGAGCCATTGTCTGTTAGGAATGTCGAGAGGAGAACATCGCGTCGTGTCAATGATCTACAGTGAGTTAACATGCTTGAATTCACTAATGCTTGTGTTCTTGTTTGATGTGAGGCTGTTTAAATGTGTCATATTCTGATTACCCCTATTGTTATGTGGAATGATAGATAGTTTGAAAGAATGAAAGTATGATACTGTCTGGTTTAATCATTACTATTGGTAATAGTTTTGAAGTAATTTGATCATCTTAAATATGTATGTGGACATTGGAGTTGGAAACTCAATTTTCGTGCTGACTTTCTATGTCGATACGATACACCATTTGACATTTGGTTATTCCTTTACTTCATTCAGGTACCAAATAGGTCTACGTTATACTGGTGGTGCTCGTATGCTGTTAATGCTTACACTGAAATTTGGCATTATTCCTATTTATGTGCCAGTCGGTGTTCGAGATTTCGATATTGATGGAGAGCTTTGGGTCAAATTGCGGCTCATACCAACATCGCCTTGGGTGGGAGCTGTTCAATGGGCTTTTGTCTCACTTCCCAAAATCAAATTTGAACTGTCACCATTCCGCTTGTTCAACTTAATGGGTATGTCATTAGTGGTTTCCTGACTTATTTTGACTTTTAATATGTGATGTGCCTGGTAGGACAATAGATTTGATAGAGTAAAGAGAAGATATACCGGTGAAAAAAGTAAGGGAAGATTAGGGTACTGATGGTCAGTTGTGTTCTGTGGTAGAGTGGGAGGTGAGGAAGAAATGTTGTGTGTCAAAGCATATGTATATTGTTGTTAATAGAATCAAGTATACATTAATGAAGAAGTTTAGAAGAAAGAGCCAGAATCCATGTTTTCAAGAATGATTCTGATAAACATGATTTGAAACAAAACAGAGGACTGGAGGGCTAACGAATTGCCAACCAAGTAAAACTTGGAATTCCCTTAGAAGATTATGTTATTTATAACTGACAACAGATTATGATTGCCAGTATGCCATGCATTACCACTTCTTATGTTAAGTAGGCAGATAGTCTAGGCTAGAACTGTTTATGCAACGGTTTACAAGTATTCTGTCTGCACCTAATTCTTGGCAGACAGTTTTTCCAAATTATGTCAGCAGAACAGAACCCATCTCCCATAAGTATTGACTTTTAGTTTAATTGATCACTTATAGAGATATTAGTTTATTTAAAGCTTTCATTCTGTACAACCACTCACCTCTGAATCACGAGGAATACTGTAATCATCATACCGTCATCCAGTTTACCATATTGAATATTGGTTATTTATTTTTGTATTGTTTCAATTTTAAGAAATCATCATATGCTGAAGATACTGATAGCTGCTTATTCTCTTCTTTGTGCATGCTTTGGGTAATTTCAGCAATCCCTGTTCTGTCAATGTAAGTGAAAGCTGTCTCTCTCTCTCTCTCTCTCTCATTCGCTGTTCTTACATCTAATTTTTGACTTATCTATCACTATTTTAGTTGTGTGTAATTATCTATTTTTACGTATGCATGATGCTCGTGTTGAATAAGTTGAAGTGCTGATACAATAGTTTTCTTTGTTTTGTAGGTTTTTGACTAAACTTCTCACAAAGGATTTACCTAGACTATTTGTACGCCCCAAAAAGATTGTTTTGGATTTCCAGAAAGTAAAAGCAGTTGGCCCTGTAGGAGATGATTTCAAGTCAGGGGACATGCAAGAAGGAAACAAGGATTTTGTTGGAGAATTATCAGTGACCCTTGTAGATGCTCGGAAGCTTTCCTATGTCTTTGGTAATGCATCGCTTCCTATGTAGTTGTGCTGCACGAGGAAATTAAATGTACTATGATTTAGTGAAATTATATTATTTGACTTATTAATTTAATTGCTTTTCTTCTGACTGCCATTAATTTGAACAAAACAGAGGAATGTACTGATCTCCTTGGAGGAAGCTTTTGATTCCTGTATGTCTTTTAAGATCCCATAATTTAGTTGTTCTTATCTGTTTCAGGCAAAACAGATCCATATGTTACTCTGAGCTTGGGGGATCAGATTATTAGAAGTAAAAAGAACAGTCAAACTACTGTTATTGGGCCTCCTGGTGAACCAATTTGGAACCAGGTGAGCCTACTTCAAGTCCGGCTTAATCTGCCGTCGGGAAAACTCTGGCATGTGTAATCACTAATTGTGTGTTTGTCTCTGCTTGCAGGATTTTTATATGCTTGTAGCGAACCCTAAAAAGCAAAAACTATACATCCAAGTCAAGGATTCTCTTGGATTCACAGACTTAACTATTGGTACTGGAGAGGTACAATATCTTATCCATAGAAAATTGAATTGGTTATGTGATGGCATGGCTAGATAGTACATATGACTGGATTCATGCATCCACTGTTTATCATGAAAAGAGATCATACTTGGATAAAACATAAGGCATTCATGGGGCAGGGGACAAGGGTTGCGAGCTTGAGAAGTCCTAAGAGCACAAGTTTATACACAACTGTATTTTACTATTGCCTTCCATCATTTTCTATAAATAACTTAAACAATGACATTTCTAGGTTGATCTTGGATCTCTTCAAGACACTGTACCAACAGACAGGATTGTGGTACTCCAAGGAGGTTGGGGGCTGTTTAAGAAGAGGTCTTCTGGTGAGATACTACTACGACTGACATATAAAGCATATGTTGAAGATGAAGAGGATGACAAAACTGCAGTGGATCCTACTGATACTGAAGATGAAGATGATGAGTTGTCTGATTCTGATGAATCAAGTGCTTATGAAAACGATAAAACCGAGTCTGCTAATGAAACAGACAAAGAATCCTTTATGGATGTTCTAGCAGCTTTGATTGTGAGTGAAGAATTTCAAGGTATAGTGGCAAGTGAAACAGGAAACAGCAGGGTTTCAGACGATTTCTCCAATACAGCCTCAAAAATGTCAAGATTACGCAGTATTGATGCAGAATCAGTGCCTCCAAATTCTAGTAATAGTTCAGAAGGTTCTCGAGGTACAGTCTTTTATTGTGATCACTTCTATGTTAACTGAAGTTTGCAATTTAACAAAACCAATATTCTAATTTGCAGGCTCACCCTTATTTTGGCTCGCCGTAATTACCAGCATATCAGTACTAATTGCTATCAACGTTGGTGGTTCAAGTATTTTCAATCCTTGATACATCCGCGTTGAGAAGAACCAGTGCTTGTTTTTGATCCAAGTAATACGGGAATCCTTCTTCACTTTTCAATTACTTTTCATTGAATTCATTTCATAGCTCATTGGTCAGATTTTATGAAGAGCTGCCTTCATCAATCTGCAGGGTCGGCAATGATTTATGGTTCCTCGAAGGTTGACATGCACCAAATTGTTAGTCTACATACTGTATATTTGTGATTACTGCAGAGGAATGTTCTATCAGGCGGGAATTTTTGTTTTTGTTTTTGTTTTTTGAGCCATAGCAATTAGCAAAGAGGAAATAAGAATGTTTATAAGCCAAGTGTTCATATACCAATATTTCTCAGCTGTTACAATCGAACAAGGGACATGGTTCTCATTACCAAACAAGCTCAAAGATAAGATAATAGGAATGGTCGAGTGGATCTGGAGCAAAAGCTTGTATTGGATTTGGATCCACACTAATTGGTGATTGTGGTACTAGTGGAGATGCCCATCTTGGGTTAATTTTTTATATTTTGGGTCACGAGTGACCGAACTGTTATTCTATTATTGACTCATTAAGTATCTGGAAAGCTTGCTGATAATTGAACATTTGACCCCATAGCTAATTCCTGTACCAGAATCCTAACAATTTAGGTGCATCAATTTATTTTATAAAATTAAATTAAAATAAACAGGAGTAGGAAAAATGTATTTAAACCTGTAACCAAAAAAATAAATTATAATTAAACCACAGTCACGTTTTTCATCTCCAAAGAAATTCCACTCATGGTGTAGGCTCCATCAAGAACTATGACAAAGAGAGTACTATAACAAAGAGAAGACCACGTCTTAATCATGAAATATTTGAAACGCTTACATCTTTTACTTAAAAATTAAAAACATTTAATTCTATGCGTAAAAAAATAAACAAATTTAACTGCTCTTAACGTATGATACTCTTCTAGTCTTGTTAGAGCATCTCCAACAGCTTCCCCATTTTCTTAAATTTCTCAATTTTAGGGAATATAGAGCTGTTTTTAGGTCCAACAGCTTCCCCATCCCATTTCCCAAAATAGGGATGAAGAAGAAAAAGAAGCCTTCATTCCCCAAATTTACAGCAAAGTCTTCCTTCCCCAAAATTAAATTCTTCACGTACTCCAACAAATTTAAAACAACAATAAAATATTTGATTGGGTAGTTTATTGTTACAATGAAATATGTAATTTTTTTGTTATAATTCATGATGATATATTATATTTTATTGTTGTATTAAATGTCAAAATCTTCAAAATGGAGAAGCTGCTGGATTTTGATCATAATTTTTTTGGAGATTTTAGCTTTTGCTTCCCCATTGTAGAGAAATTTTGAGGAAACTGTTGGAGATGCTCTTAGACATGATACAATTTATTATGTTTATTTTGTTGTCGAAACCGTTTTCTTTGATTTCCAATTCATTGTTAGATAGAGTTGAATGCACATGCATAATTTTTGAAAATCAAAAAACTTGAACAACAGTTCAAAATGAGAGTTAGCACTTAAACGGGAAGAAAAAAAAAGAAGATCAAACTCAAACGGGGACAAGAAAATATCCCAAGTATCTTCACAGGAGAAAAGAAATAAAAATGCCACCTACCTGAATCAGATTTGGTAGAGAGATCTGCCAGCTATTAGTACATTTCTGCGTATCTCTCCACAACATTTCCGAATGGGAATTGCTGGAAATAATACGGTTACTTATTCGGGGTGATTCAGATTAGTAAGAGGAAATGGTCCAGAATCCAAATGGTGTAAAACGTACCAAATTAGCATTTAGGATAAAAATATGACCCACGTATGGTTTGGTGTGAATAATAATTTCAAAAATGAACAACTAGGCAAAAAAAAGAAAAAATAAGCGAGAACGTGAATGACAGCGAATCCTATTGGTCAGGGATCTTGCTTTGATTGGATCTGTCTCGGGCTCTTCATGATGCTTGTCGTTTTACACTGATTTAAAAAAAAAATTCAAAACTTTTTTCTCATTGAGAATTCCCATTAAAATTATATAATAAATAGAGAGTGGACTCATCCCGCTTCACTCTCTCACACTCCTCTTGCTTTGGGGTCATGTCTGTTTCTCCTCTCCACTTCTGAACTTACTCCAACACTCTGCTTTGAGCTGTTCAGGTACTCTCTCTCTCCCTTTCTCTGTCTATCTGAGTTTGAGTTCTGATTTGCTCTTCTGGATTTGGAGTTTGAGCTTCTATGTGTGTTATTGGGGGACCATTGATTATGTGCTGAGATCTGTTTGGTTTCTGCAAAAAATGAAGTCAATTTAGCTTTGTAAATGGGGTTACAGTGAGCAAGAATTAATCTTTCAAGTTATGTATATATATCTTGTACTCTTTTGTATGAAAAATAGATCTTGGATTTCCATTTATATTCTTGTTGTTGTTTTTCAAGGTTTGGTGGGTTTAGCCTGGACTTTTTGCTTAATTCAAGAAAGTATATTTATCACTCAAAAACACAATAGTCTCATTGCATGTTTATGTATAGTCTCTCCTGACTCTTTATGATCTGTTTGAATGCAATCTTTTCAGTTGATAATTGCATGTTTTAGACAAAGACAGTAGATCTTGAAGAGCTTCAGTTTCTTTTCATGTTTCAAAACTTTTCCCTGAAAAAAGATGCAACTTTTTTCTTAATCATTCACTTAGATGACTAAGCCTACCTCTTTTCCTTTTTTCCGATCAGAAAGAAGTCTTATTTCATGCTGGTATATATAGTTATGTTATGTGTTTCTCATGCGTTGAATATATACTGTAGAACATTTATTCTGAGACAGTGAAAGCTTTCGAGGTGGTTGCAACTTTCTATCGATTTTGTTTTTGACAAAACCAAGGCTTCTGTGTTTTTTTTTCTCCACTTGTTTTAAAATGAGGCTGAAGGTTTTTCTTTTAGCACGTGGATCTCCAAGGTGTTGGATTTTCAATCGTATCGTTTAACATGAAATAATTCTGAAGGGTTTTACTGGTGATTGAAAGCAATGAAATGTTCTCATTCTGGATGAAAAGTGACACTTTCTTGTTAATTGCCTATCAGATCTGCATTCTTCGTTAACTTGTGATTTGTGAATATTTATATGCAACTAGCCTCACAATTGTGATATAACACCAGTGGCATTTAACTTGTCATGTTCCTAAACTAATCTGTTAAAGGAAGTTTAATATCATGATAGAATTACGAAATTTCTGGTGATTTATAGCAATGCATTATAATAATCTGGATCCTTACTATCTGTTCTATATAAGCAGAAGAATGTAGTCTTTTTATAAGGCCCTAGTTCAGTTGTAATTTTGGTTTCTGGTAGAAGATGAAAAGTCTATGTTGCATTCATGTGGGTGTTTTCTGAAGAACCAGTTTTGCTGAAATTTTTCGTTTTGTTTTAGCATTCATTTTCTGAGCCTGATGGTCTGTGTTTTTTTTTTGGTGAGTTTTATGAATTGTGCATTTGGATTATACTTTAATGCATTCTATAACTCCTAATGACTGTTAGTCCATATTCTTTTTCTTTTCTATTTTTAGTGCATGGGTTATTAAGTTGGAACTTAAACTCTGTTTTCGTTTGTGTTCATTTGCTTCCAATTTTTTTCCCTTTACCTCCTTTTGTGTATTATTGTTAGTTTGGTCCATGTGTTCCACAAGTTATAATTCAGAAAGTCTGAAAGTTACATAACTGGTGCACATATGCTAATGAGAAATTACTTTTCTGTACAGCAGAAAAGCCATCGTCTCTCCTCAAAATGTCTGATGATCTTCAAGCACCATTGCGTCCAAAGAGGAAGTGGCACGTGGTTGACTTTTTGGTTCAATTCCGATGGATTGTTGTTATCTTTGTTGTTCTCCCCGTTTCCTTCACTATTTACTTTATGACATACCTTGGGGATGTAAGATCTGAGTGGAAGTCCTACAAGCAGCGTCAGAAGGAACATGATGAAAATGTTAAGAAAGTAATAAAACGTCTCAAAGAAAGGAATCCAAAAAAGGATGGTCTTGTTTGCACAGCACGAAAGCCATATATTGCTGTTGGAATGCGGAATGTTGACTACAAGCGAGCTCGTCATTTTGAGGTCGACTTGTCTGCTTTCAGGAATGTCCTGGAAATTGATACACAGAGAAAGATTGCCAGAGTTGAGCCCTTAGTCAACATGGGACAGATCACTAGGGTAACCTGCCCTTTGAATCTTGCTCTTGCCGTGGTTGCAGAGTTTGATGATCTTACTGTTGGTGGTCTCATTAATGGTTATGGGATTGAAGGAAGCTCCCACATCTTTGGGCTGTTCTCTGATACTGTTGTGGCTTACGAAATTGTTCTAGCAAATGGCCAACTTGTCAGAGCCACCCAGGACAATGAGCACTCTGATCTTTTCTATGCTATTCCATGGTCTCAGGGAACACTGGGCCTTCTTGTTGCTGCTGAGATCAAGCTTATTGACATAAAGGAATACATGAGGTTGACATACAAACCGGTAAAGGGAAATCTGCAGGAGATTGCACAGGCATATAGTGATTCTTTTGCTCCCAGATTTGGTGGTCTGGACGAACCTGGAGCCATCCCTGAAAAGGTTCCAGAGTTTGTTGAAACCATGATATATACTCCAACAGAAGCTGTGTGCATGACAGGGATATATGCTTCAAAAGAAGAGGCCAAGAAGAAGGGGAATGTGATTAACGAAGTTGGGTGGTGGTTTAAACCCTGGTTCTACCAGCATGCACAGACAGCACTCAAGAAAGGGGAATTTGTTGAGTACATCCCGACCAGGCAATATTACCACAGGCACACTAGGAGTATCTATTGGGAGGGAAAGCTTATCCTTCCATTTGCTGATCAGTTTTGGTTTAGATTTCTCTTGGGCTGGATGATGCCACCAAAGATTTCTCTGCTCAAGGCTACTCAAGGTGAAGCCATAAGAAACTATTACCATGACAATCATGTCATTCAAGACATGTTAGTTCCTCTTTACAAAGTTGGGGATGCTTTAGAATGGGTTCACCGTGAGATGGAGGTAAACATTTCCTACCGATGACCAAAAGATGTTGTCTTAACTAGAGTTCTATGTAGCATGTTAAGATCTCCAATTTGTTATTAATGTTATCTGTTGATTCTTTTTGTAGGTGTACCCCATATGGCTCTGTCCTCACAGACTGTACAAGAGTCCTGTTAAGACAATGATCTACGCTGAACCAGGCTTTGAGCACCAGCGCAGACAGGGAGACACACCCTACTCTCAGATGTACACAGATGTTGGTGTGTACTATGCACCAGGACCAGTGCTGAGGCGCGAGGTTTTTGATGGCGCAGAAGCAGTTCGCAGGATGGAGAGTTGGTTGATAGAAAACCATGGGTTCCAGCCACAGTATGCTGTGTCTGAGCTGGATGAGAAAAAATTCTGGACTATGTTTGATGCTGGGCATTATGACCACTGCAGGAGGAAGTATGGTGCCGTAGGAACATTCATGAGTGTGTACTATAAGTCCAAGAAGGGAAGGAAGACCGAGAAGGAGGTGCAGGAAGCTGAGCAAGCCATCCTTGAGGAGCCCATTGCCGAGGTTGACGAGCCAGTGGACTAGTGATTTCCATGCATTGCGGATTCTGTTAGGAGGAGTTGTTGGTTTTGCTCCCCTGATTTCTAGTTCATCGAATTAGTAGTTTCTTTAGCTATCCCCCTTCCCAGCCTCAATTAATGCTGTAGCAGCAGCAGCTGATCTTGTTGGAGCGTTTTTCATGTTGGATTACTGAGACTTTGAATGTTTTAATGATTTAGACTGACGTAAGTTAGTGTTACTTTCTCTTTCTATCTCTCGTGGTCTGTGGTTTTTCTGGAGAAAATTAGCCTTAATAAATGATAGTAATTCGCTATTGATTACTTGAATAGTATCATGCTGTAGTGGTTCACTAGCTGCCTTTTCTCCTTTCAAAGTACATTGCTTGGTATAAGCTTTCTCATTCAAACATGCTCCAGTCTTCTTTTTTTTTTT